>NW_027101740.1:1500000-1664395 GCF_035609145.1 Eleutherodactylus coqui | reverse complement strand
TTCCATTATGAGGTCATAATGCAAAATTCCATTATGAGGTCATAATGCAAAATTCCATTATGAGGTCATAATGCAAAATTCCATTATGAGGTCATAATGCAAAATTCCATTATGATGTCATAATGTAAAATTCCCTTTTGATGTCATAATGTAAAATTCCATTATGATGTCATAATGTAAAATTCCATTATGAGGTCATAATGCAAAATTCCATTATGAGGTCATAATGCAAAATTCCATTATGAGGTCATAATGTAAAATTCCATTATGATGTCATAATGTAAAATTCCATTATGAGGTCATAATGTAAAATTCCATTATGATGTCATAATGTAAAATTCCATTATGATGTCATAATGTAAAATTCCATTATGATGTCATAATGTAAAATTCCATTATGATGTCATAATGCAAAAATTCCATTATGATGTCATAATGTAACATTCCATTATGATGTCATAATGTAACATTCCATTATGATGTCATAATGTAACATTCCATTATGATGTCATAATGCAAAATTCCATTATGATGTCTAAATGCAAAATTCCATTATGATGTCTAAATGCAAAATTCCATTATGATGTCATAATGTAACATTCCATTATGATGTCATAATGTAACATTCCATTATGATGTCATAATGCAAAATTCCATTATGATGTCATAATGCAAAATTCCATTATGATGTCATAATGCAAAATTCCATTATGATGTCATAATGCAAAATTCCATTATGATGTCATAATGCAAAATTCCATTATGATGTCATAATGCAAAATTCCATTATGATGTCATAATGCAAAATTCAATTATGATGTCATAATGCAAAATTCCCTTTTTGATATCATAATGTAACATTCCATTATGATGTCATAATGCAAAATTCCATTATGAGGTCATAATGTAACATTCCATTATGAGGTCATAATGCAAAATTCCCTTTTGCTGTCATAATGTAACATTCCATTATGATGTCATAATGCAAAATTCCATTATGAGGTCATAATGCAAAATTCCATTATGAGGTCATAATGCAAAATTCCATTATGAGGTCATAATGTAACATTCCATTATGATGTCATAATGCAAAATTCCATTCTGATGTCATAATGCAAAATTCCATTCTGATGTCATAATGCAAAATTCCATTATGATGTCATAATGTAACATTCCATTATGATGTCAAAATGCAACATTCCATTATGATGTCAAAATGCAAAATTCCATTATGATTTCATAATGTAACATTCCATTATGATGTCATAATGCAAAATTCCATTATGATGTCATAATGCAAAATTCCATTATGAGGTCATAATGCAAAATTCCATTATGATGTCATAATGCAAAATTCCATTATGATGTCATAATGTAAAATTCCCTTTTGATGTCATAATGTAAAATTCCATTATGATGTCATAATGCAAAATTCCATTATGAGGTCATAATGCAAAATTCCATTATGAGGTCATAATGCAAAATTCCATTATGAGGTCATAATGCAAAATTCCATTATGATGTCATTATGTAACATTCGATTATGATGTCATTATGTAACATTCCATTATGATGTCATAATGTAACATTCCATTATGATGTCATAATGTAACATTCCATTATGATGTCATAATGTAACATTCCATTATGATGTCATAATGCAAAATTCCATTATGATGTCATAATGCAAAATTTCATTATGATGTCATAATGCAAAATTCCATTATGATGTCATAATGTAGAACTCCATTATGATGTCATAATGTAAAATTCCATTATGATGTCATAATGCAAAATTCCATTATGATGTCATAATGTAAAATTCCATTATGATGTCATAATGCAAAATTCCATTATGATGTCATAATGTAAAATTCTATTATGATGTCATAATGCAAAATTCCATTATGATGTCATAATGCAAAATTCCATTATGATGTCATAATGCAAAATTCCCTTTTGATGTCATAATGTAACATTCCATTATGATGTCATAATGTAAAATCCCATTATGAGGTCAGAATGTAAAATCCCATTATGAGGTCATAATGTAAAATTCCCTTTTGATGTCATAATGTAAAATTCCATTATGATGTCATAATGCAAAATTCCATTATGAGGTCATAATGCAAAATTCCATTATGAGGTCATAATGCAAAATTCCATTATGATGTCATAATGTAACATTCCATTATGATGTCATAATGTAACATTCCATTATGATGTCATAATGTAACATTCCATTATGATGTCATAATGTAACATTCCATTATGATGTCATAATGTAACATTCCATTATGATGTCATAATGTAACATTCCATTATGATGTCATAATGTAACATTCCATTATGATGTCATAATGCAAAATTCCATTATGATGTCATAATGCAAAATTTCATTATGATGTCATAATGCAAAATTCCATTATGATGTCATAATGCAGAACTCCATTATGATGTCATAATGTAAAATTCCATTATGATGTCACAATACAAAATTCCATTATGATGTCATAATGCAAAATTCCATTATGATGTCATAATGTAAAATTCCATTATGATGTCATAATGTAAAATTCCATTATGATGTCATAATGTAAAATTCCATTATGATGTCATAATGCAAAATTCCATTATGATGTCATAATGCAAAATTCCATTATGATGTCATAATGTAAAATTCCATTATGATGTCATAATGCAAAATTCCATTATGATGTCATAATGCAAAATTCCATTATGATGTCATAATGCAAAATTCCATTTTGATGTCATAATGTAACATTCCATTATGATGTCATAATGTAAAATCCCATTATGAGGTCATAATGTAAAATCCCATTATGAGGTCATAATGTAAAATCCCATTATGAGGTCATAATGCAAAATTCCATTATGATGTCATAATGCAAAATTCCATTATGATGTCATAATGCAAAATTCCATTATGATGTCATAATGCAGAACTCCATTATGATGTCATAATGTAAAATTCCATTATGATGTCATAATGCAGAACTCCATTATGATGTCATAATGCAGAACTTCATTATGATGTCATAATGTAAAATTCCATTATGATGTCATAATACAAAATTCCATTATGATGTCATAATGCAAAATTCCATTATGATGTCATAATGTAAAATTCCATTATGATGTCATAATGTAAAATTCCATTATGATGTCATAATGTAAAATTCCATTATGATGTCATAATGCAAAATTCCATTATGATGTCATAATGCAAAATTCCATTATGATGTCATAATGTAAAATTCCATTATGATGTCATAATGCAAAATTCCATTATGATGTCATAATGCAAAATTCCATTATGATGTCATAATGCAAAATTCCATTTTGATGTCATAATGTAACATTCCATTATGATGTCATAATGTAAAATCCCATTATGAGGTCATAATGTAAAATCCCATTATGAGGTCATAATGTAAAATCCCATTATGAGGTCATAATGCAAAATTCCATTATGATGTCATAATGCAAAATTCCATTATGATGTCATAATGCAAAATTCCATTATGATGTCATAATGCAGAACTCCATTATGATGTCATAATGTAAAATTCCATTATGATGTCATAATGCAGAACTCCATTATGATGTCATAATGTAAAATTCCATTATGATGTCATAATGCAAAATTCCATTATGATGTCATAATGCAAAATTCCATTATGATGTCATAATGCAAAATTCCATTATGATGTCATAATGCAAAATTCCATTATGATGTCATAATGTAAAATTCCATTATGATGTCATAATGCAAAATTCCATTATGATGTCATAATGTAAAATTCCATTATGAGGTCATAATGCAAAATTCCATTATGAGGTCATAATGCAAAATTCCATTATGAGGTCATAATGCAAAATTCCATTATGAGGTCATAATGTAAAATTCCCTTTTGATGTCATAATGTAACATTCCATTATGAGGTCATAATGCAAAATTCCATTATGAGGTCATAATGCAAAATTCCATTATGAGGTCATAATGCAAAATTCCATTATGAGGTCATAATGTAACATTCCATTATGATGTCATAATGTAACATTCCATTATGATGTCATAATGTAACATTCCATTATGATGTCATAATGCAAAATTCCATTATGATGTCATAATGCAAAATTTCATTATGATGTCATAATGCAAAATTCCATTATGATGTCATAATGCAGAACTCCATTATGATGTCATAATGTAAAATTCCATTATGATGTCATAATGCAAAATTCCATTATGATGTCATAATGCAAAATTCCATTATGATGTCATAATGCAAAATTCCATTATGATGTCATAATGTAAAATTCCATTATGATGTCATAATGTAAAATTCCATTATGATGTCATAATGCAAAGTTCCATTATGATGTCATAATGCAAAATTCCATTATGATGTCATAATGTAAAATTCTATTATGATGTCATAATGCAAAATTCCATTATGATGTCATAATGCAAAATTCCATTATGATGTCATAATGCAAAATTACCTTTTGATGTCATAATGTAACATTCCATTATGAGGTCATAATGTAAAATCCCATTATGAGGTCATAATGTAAAATTCCATTATGATGTCATAATGCAAAATTCCATTATGATGTCATAATGCAAAATTCCATTATGATGTCATAATGCAAAATTCCATTATGATGTCATAATGTAAAATTCCATTATGATGTCATAATGCAAAATTCCATTATGATGTCATAATGTAAAATTCCATTATGATGTTATAATGCAAAATTCCATTATGAGGTCATAATGCAAAATTCCATTATGAGGTCATAATGCAAAATTCCATTATGAGGTCATAATGTAGAACTCCATTATGATGTCATAATGCAAAATTCCATTATGATGTCATAATGCAAAATTCCATTATGATGTCATAATGTAAAATTCCATTATGATGTCATAATGTAAAATTCCATTATGATGTCATAATGTAAAATTCCATTATGATGTCATAATGCAAAATTCCATTATGATGTCATAATGCAAAATTCCATTATGATGTCATAATGTAAAATTCTATTATGATGTCATAATGCAAAATTCCATTATGATGTCATAATGCAAAATTCCATTATGATGTCATAATGCAAAATTCCCTTTTGATGTCATAATGTAACATTCCATTATGATGTCATAATGTAAAATCCCATTATGAGGTCATAATGTAAAATCCCATTATGAGGTCATAATGTAAAATTCCATTATGATGCCATAATGCAAAATTCCATTATGATGTCATAATGCAAAATTCCATTATGATGTCATAATGCAAAATTCCATTATGATGTCATAATGCAAAATTCCATTATGATGTCATAATGCAAAATTCCATTATGATGTCAAAATGCAACATTCCATTATGATGTCAAAATGCAACATTCCATTATGATGTCATAATGTAACATTCCATTATGATGTCATAATGCAAAATTCCATTATGATGTCATAATGCAAAATTCCATTATGATGTCATAATGCAAAATTCCATTATGATGTCATAATGCAAAATTCCATTATGATGTCATAATGCAAAATTCCATTATGATGTCATAATGCAAAATTCCATTATGATGTCATAATGCAAAATTCCCTTTTGATGTCATAATGTAAAATTCCATTATGATGTCATAATGCAAAATTCCATTATGAGGTCATAATGCAAAATTCCATTATGAGGTCATAATGCAAAATTCCATTATGATGTCATAATGTAACATTCCATTATGATGTCATAATGTAACATTCCATTATGATGTCATAATGCAAAATTCCATTATGATGTCATAATGCAAAATTTCATTATGATGTCATTATGCAAAATTCCATTATGATGTCATAATGTAGAACTCCATTATGATGTCATAATGTAAAATTCCATTATGATGTCATAATGTAAAATTCCATTATGATGTCATAATGCAAAATTCCATTATGATGTCATAATGCAAAATTCCATTATGATGTCATAATGTAAAATTCCATTATGATGTCATAATGTAAAATTCCATTATGATGTCATAATGCAAAATTCCATTATGATGTCATAATGTAACATTCCATTATGATGTCATAATGTAACATTCCATTATGATGTCATAATGCAAAATTCCATTATGAGGTCATAATGCAAAATTCCATTATGATGTCATAATGCAAAATTCCATTATGATGTCATAATGTAGAACTCCATTATGATGTCATAATGTAAAATTCCATTATGATGTCATAATGTAACATTCCATTATGATGTCATAATGTAACATTCCATTATGATGTCATAATGCAAAATTCCATTATGATGTCATAATGCAAAATTTCATTATGATGTCATAATGCAAAATTCCATTATGATGTCATAATGCAGAACTCCATTATGATGTCATAATGTAAAATTCCATTATGATGTCATAATGCAAAATTCCATTATGATGTCATAATGCAAAATTCCATTATGATGTCATAATGTAAAATTCCATTATGATGTCATAATGTAAAATTCCATTATGATGTCATAATGCAAAATTCCATTATGATGTCATAATGCAAAATTCCATTATGATGTCATAATGTAAAATTCCATTATGATGTCATAATGTAAAATTCCATTATGATGTCATAATGCAAAATTCCATTATGATGTCATAATGAAAAATTCCCTTTTGATGTCATAATGTAACATTCCATTATGATGTCATAATGTAAAATCCCATTATGAGGTCATAATGTAAAATCCCATTATGAGGTCATAATGTAAAATACCATTATGAGGTCATAATGTAAAATCCCATTATGAGGTCATAATGTAAAATCCCATTATGATGCCATAATGCAAAATTCCATTATGATGCCATAATGCAAAATTCCATTATGATGTCATAATGCAAAATTCCATTATGATGTCATAATGCAAAATTCCATTATGATGTCAAAATGCAACATTCCATTATGATGTCAAAATGCAAAATTCCATTATGATGTGAAAATGCAAAATTCCATTATGATGTCATAATGCAAAATTCCATTATGATGTCATAATGCAAAATTCCATTATGATGTCATAGTGCAAAATTCCATTATGATGTCATAATGCAAAATTCCATTATGATGTCATAATGCAAAATTCCATTATGATGTCATAATGTAAAATTCCCTTTTGATGTCATAATGTAAAATTCCATTATGATGTCATAATGCAAAATTCCATTATGAGGTCATAATGCAAAATTCCATTATGAGGTCATAATGCAAAATTCCATTATGATGTCATAATGTAACATTCCATTATGATGTCATAATGTAACATTCCATTATGAGGTCATAATGCAAAATTCCATTATGAGGTCATAATGCAAAATTCCATTATGATGTCATAATGCAAAATTCCATTATGATGTCATAATGTAAAATTCCATTATGATGTCATAATGTAAAATTCCATTATGATGTCATAATGTAAAATTCCATTATGATGTCATAATGCAAAAATTCCCTTTTGATGTCATAATGTAACATTCCATTATGATGTCATAATGCAAAATTCCATTATGATGTCATAATGTAACATTCCATTATGATGTCATAATGTAACATTCCATTATGATGTCATAATGTAACATTCCATTATGATGTCATAATGCAAAATTCCATTATGATGTCTAAATGCAAAATTCCATTATGATGTCATAATGTAACATTCCATTATGATGTCATAATGTAACATTCCATTATGATGTCATAATGCAAAATTCCATTATGATGTCATAATGCAAAATTTCATTATGATGTCATAATGCAAAATTCCATTATGATGTCATAATGCAGAACTCCATTATGATGTCATAATGTAAAATTCCATTATGATGTCATAATGCAAAATTCCATTACGATGTCATAATGCAAAATTCCATTATGATGTCATAATGCAAAATTCCATTATGATGTCATAATGCAAAATTCCATTATGATGTCATAATGCAAAATTCCATTATGATGTCATAATGTAAAATTCCATTATGATGTCATAATGTAAAATTCCATTATGATGTCATAATGCAAAGTTCCATTATGATGTCATAATGCAAAATTCCATTATGATGTCATAATGTAAAATTCTATTATGATGTCATAATGCAAAATTCCATTATGATGTCATAATGCAAAATTCCATTATGATGTCATAATGCAAAATTACCTTTTGATGTCATAATGTAACATTCCATTATGATGTCATAATGTAAAATCCCATTATGAGGTCATAATGTAAAATCCCATTATGAGGTCATAATGTAAAATTCCATTATGATGTCATAATGCAAAATTCCATTATGATGTCATAATGCAAAATTCCATTATGATGTCATAATGCAAAATTCCATTATGATGTCATAATGCAAAATTCCATTATGATGTCATAATGCAAAATTCCATTATGATGTCATAATGTAAAATTCCATTATGATGTCATAATGCAAAATTCCATTATGATGTCATAATGTAAAATTCCATTATGATGTCATAATGCAAAATTCCATTATGAGGTCATAATGCAAAATTCCATTATGAGGTCATAATGTAAAATTCCCTTTTGATGTCATAATGTAACATTCCATTATGATGTCATAATGCAAAATTCCATTATGAGGTCATAATGCAAAATTCCATTATGAGGTCATAATGCAAAATTCCATTATGAGGTCATAATGTAACATTCCATTATGATGTCATAATGTAACATTCCATTATGATGTCATAATGTAACATTCCATTATGATGTCATAATGTAACATTCCATTATGATGTTATAATGTAACATTCCATTATGATGTCATAATGCAAAATTCCATTATGATGTCATAATGCAAAATTTCATTATGATGTCATAATGCAAAATTCCATTATGATGTCATAATGTAGAACTCCATTATGATGTCATAATGTAAAATTCCATTATGATGTCATAATGCAAAATTCCATTATGATGTCATAATGCAAAATTCCATTATGATGTCATAATGCAAAATTCCATTATGATGTCATAATGCAAATTTCCATTATGATGTCATAATGTAAAATTCCATTATGATGTCATAATGCAAAATTCCATTATGATGTCATAATGTAAAATTCCATTATGATGTCATAATGCAAAATTCCATTATGATGTCATAATGCAAAATTCCATTATGAGGTCATAATGCAAAATTCCATTATGAGGTCATAATGCAAAATTCCATTATGATGTCATAATGTAAAATTCCCTTTTGATGTCATAATGTAAAATTCCATTATGATGTCATAATGCAAAATTCCATTATGATGTCAATGTAAAATTCCATTATGATGTCATAATGCAAAATTCCATTATGATGTCATAATGTAAAATTCCATTATGATGTCATAATGCAAAATTCCATTATGATGTCATAATGTAAAATCCCATTATGATGTCATAATGTAAAATCCCATTATGAGGTCATAATGTAAAATCCCATTATGAGGTCATAATGCAGAACTCCATTATGATGTCATAATGCAAAATTCCATTATGATGTCATAATGCAAAATTCCATTATGATGTCATAATGCAAAATTCCATTATGATGTCATAATGCAAAATTCCATTATGATGTCATAATGTAAAATTCCATTATGATGTCATAATGCAAAATTCCATTATGATGTCATAATGTAAAATTCCATTATGATGTCATAATGCAAAATTCCATTATGAGGTCATAATGCAAAATTCCATTATGAGGTCATAATGCAAAATTCCATTATGAGGTCATAATGCAAAATTCCATTATGAGGTCATAATGTAAAATTCCCTTTTGATGTCATAATGTAACATTCCATTATGAGGTCATAATGCAAAATTCCATTATGAGGTCATAATGCAAAATTCCATTATGAGGTCATAATGCAAAATTCCATTATGATGTCATAATGTAACATTCCATTATGATGTCATAATGTAACATTCCATTATGATGTCATAATGTAACATTCCATTATGATGTCATAATGTAACATTCCATTATGATGTCATAATGTAACATTCCATTATGATGTCATAATGCAAAATTCCATTATGATGTCATAATGCAAAATTTCATTATGATGTCATAATGCAAAATTCCATTATGATGTCATAATGTAGAACTCCATTATGATGTCATAATGTAAAATTCCATTATGATGTCATAATGCAAAATTCCATTATGATGTCATAATGCAAAATTCCATTATGATGTCATAATGCAAATTTCCATTATGATGTCATAATGCAAAATTCCATTCTGATGTCATAATGTAAAATTCCATTATGATGTCATAATGCAAAATTCCATTATGATGTCATAATGTAAAATTCCATTATGATGTCATAATGCAAAATTCCATTATGAGGTCATAATGCAAAATTCCATTATGATGTCATAATGCAAAATTCCATTATGATGTCATAATGTAAAATTCCCTTTTGATGTCATAATGTAAAATTCCATTATGATGTCATAATGCAAAATTCCATTATGATGTCATAATGTAAAATTCCATTATGATGTCATAATGCAAAATTCCATTATGATGTCATAATGTAAAATTCCATTATGATGTCATAATGCAAAATTCCATTATGATGTCATAATGCAAAATTCCATTATGAGGTCATAATGCAAAATTCCATTATGAGGTCATAATGCAAAATTCCATTATGATGTCATAATGCAAAATTCCATTATGAGGTCATAATGTAAAATTCCCTTTTGATGTCATAATGTAAAATTCCATTATGATGTCATAATGCAAAATTCCATTATGAGGTCATAATGCAAAATTCCACTATGAGATCATAATGCAAAATTCCATTATGATGTCATAATGTAACATTCCATTATGATGTCATAATGCAAAATTCCATTATGATGTCATAATGCAAAATTCCATTATGATGTCATAATGCAAAATTTCATTATGATGTCATAATGCAAAATTCCATTATGATGTCATAATGTAGAACTCCATTATGATGTAATAATGAAAAATTCCATTATGATGTCATAATGCAAAATTCCATTATGATGTCATAATGCAAAATTCCATTATGATGTCATAATGTAAAATTCCATTATGATGTCATAATGTAAAATTCCATTATGATGTCATAATGTAAAATTCCATTATGATGTCATAATGCAAAATTCCATTATGATGTCATAATGCAAAATTCCATTATGATGTCATAATGTAAAATTCTATTATGATGTCATAATGCAAAATTCCATTATGATGTCATAATGCAATATTCCATTATGATGTCATAATGCAAAATTCCCTTTTGATGTCATAATGTAACATTCCATTATGATGTCATAATGTAAAATCCCATTATGAGGTCATAATGTAAAATCCCATTATGAGGTCATAATGTAAAATTCCATTATGATGCCATAATGCAAAATTCCATTATGATGTCATAATGCAAAATTCAATTATGATGTCATAATGCAAAATTCCATTATGATGTCATAATGCAAAATTCCATTATGATGTCATAATGCAAAATTCCATTATGATGTCAAAATGCAACATTCCATTATGATGTCAAAATGCAACATTCCATTATGATGTCCTAATGTAACATTCCATTATGATGTCATAATGTAACATTCCATTATGATGTCATAATGTAACATTCCATTATGATGTCATAATGCAAAATTCCATTATGATGTCATAATGTAAAATTCCATTATGATGTCATAATGCAAAAATTCCCTTTTGATGTCATAATGTAACATTCCATTATGATGTCATAATGCAAAATTCCATTATGATGTCATAATGTAACATTCCATTATGATGTCATAATGTAACATTCCATTATGATGTCATAATGTAACATTCCATTATGATGTCATAATGCAAAATTCCATTATGATGTCTAAATGCAAAATTCCATTATGATGTCATAATGTAACATTCCATTATGATGTCATAATGTAACATTCCATTATGATGTCATAATGCAAAATTCCATTATGATGTCATAATGCAAAATTTCATTATGATGTCATAATGCAAAATTCCATTATGATGTCATAATGCAGAACTCCATTATGATGTCATAATGTAAAATTCCATTATGATGTCATAATGCAAAATTCCATTACGATGTCATAATGCAAAATTCCATTATGATGTCATAATGCAAAATTCCATTATGATGTCATAATGCAAAATTCCATTATGATGTCATAATGCAAAATTCCATTATGATGTCATAATGCAAAATTCCATTATGATGTCATAATGTAAAATTCCATTATGATGTCATAATGTAAAATTCCATTATGATGTCATAATGCAAAGTTCCATTATGATGTCATAATGCAAAATTCCATTATGATGTCATAATGTAAAATTCTATTATGATGTCATAATGCAAAATTCCATTATGATGTCATAATGCAAAATTCCATTATGATGTCATAATGCAAAATTACCTTTTGATGTCATAATGTAACATTCCATTATGATGTCATAATGTAAAATCCCATTATGAGGTCATAATGTAAAATCCCATTATGAGGTCATAATGTAAAATTCCATTATGATGTCATAATGCAAAATTCCATTATGATGTCATAATGCAAAATTCCATTATGATGTCATAATGCAAAATTCCATTATGATGTCATAATGCAAAATTCCATTATGATGTCATAATGTAAAATTCCATTATGATGTCATAATGCAAAATTCCATTATGATGTCATAATGTAAAATTCCATTATGATGTCATAATGCAAAATTCCATTATGAGGTCATAATGCAAAATTCCATTATGAGGTCATAATGTAAAATTCCCTTTTGATGTCATAATGTAACATTCCATTATGATGTCATAATGCAAAATTCCATTATGAGGTCATAATGCAAAATTCCATTATGAGGTCATAATGCAAAATTCCATTATGATGTCATAATGTAAAATTCCATTATGATGTCATAATGTAAAATTCCCTTTTGATGTCATAATGTAAAATTCCATTATGATGTCATAATGCAAAATTCCATTATGAGGTCATAATGCAAAATTCCATTATGAGGTCATAATGTAAAATTCCCTTTTGATGTCATAATGTAACATTCCATTATGATGTCATAATGCAAAATTCCATTATGAGGTCATAATGCAAAATTCCATTATGAGGTCATAATGCAAAATTCCATTATGAGGTCATAATGCAAAATTCCATTATGAGGTCATAATGTAACATTCCATTATGAGGTCATAATGTAACATTCCATTATGATGTCATAATGTAACATTCCATTATGATGTTATAATGTAACATTCCATTATGATGTCATAATGCAAAATTCCATTATGATGTCATAATGCAAAATTTCATTATGATGTCATAATGCAAAATTCCATTATGATGTCATAATGTAGAACTCCATTATGATGTCATAATGTAAAATTCCATTATGATGTCATAATGCAAAATTCCATTATGATGTCATAATGCAAAATTCCATTATGATGTCATAATGCAAATTTCCATTATGATGTCATAATGCAAAATTCCATTATGATGTCATAATGTAAAATTCCATTATGATGTCATAATGCAAAATTCCATTATGATGTCATAATGCAAAATTCCATTATGAGGTCATAATGCAAAATTCCATTATGAGGTCATAATGCAAAATTCCATTATGATGTCATAATGTAAAATTCCCTTTTGATGTCATAATGTAAAATTCCATTATGATGTCATAATGTAAAATTCCCTTTTGATGTCATAATGTAAAATTCCATTATGATGTCATAATGCAAAATTCCATTATGATGTCAATGTAAAATTCCATTATGATGTCATAATGCAAAATTCCATTATGATGTCATAATGTAAAATTCCATTATGATGTCATAATGCAAAATTCCATTATGATGTCATAATGCAAAATTCCATTATGAGGTCATAATGCAAAATTCCATTATGAGGTCATAATGCAAAATTCCATTATGAGGTCATAATGCAAAATTCCATTATGAGGTCATAATGTAAAATTCCCTTTTGAGGTCATAATGTAAAATTCCATTATGATGTCATAATGCAAAATTCCATTATGAGGTCATAATGCAAAATTCCATTATGAGATCATAATGCAAAATTCCATTATGATGTCATAATGTAACATTCCATTATGATGTCATAATGTAACATTCCATTATGATGTCATAATGTAACATTCCATTATGATGTCATAATGTAACATTCCATTATGATGTCATAATGCAAAATTCCATTATGATGTCATAATGCAAAATTTCATTATGATGTCATAATGCAAAATTCCATTATGATGTCATAATGTAGAACTCCATTATGATGTCATAATGTAAAATTCCATTATGATGTCATAATGTAAAATTCCATTATGATGTCATAATGCAAAATTCCATTATGATGTCATAATGCAAAATTCCATTATGATGTCATAATGCAAAATTCCCTTTTGATGTCATAATGTAACATTCCATTATGATGTCATAATGTAAAATCCCATTATGAGGTCATAATGTAAAATCCCATTATGAGGTCATAATGTAAAATCCCATTATGAGGTCATAATGTAAAATTCCATTATGATGTCATAATGCAAAATTCCATTATGATGTCATAATGCAAAATTCCATTATGATGTCATAATGTAACATTCCATTATGATGTCATAATGTAACATTCCATTATGAGGTCATAATGTAACATTCCATTATGATGTCATAATGCAAAATTCCATTATGATGTCATAATGCAAAATTTCATTATGATGTGATTATGCAAAATTCCATTATGATGTCATAATGTAGAACTCCATTATGATGTCATAATGTAAAATTCCATTATGATGTCATAATGCAAAATTCCATTATGATGTCATAATGCAAAATTCCATTATGATGTCATAATGTAAAATTCCATTATGATGTCATAATGTAAAATTCCATTATGATGTCATAATGTAAAATTCCATTATGATGTCATAATGTAAAATTCCATTATGATGTCATAATGCAAAAATTCCCTTTTGATGTCATAATGTAACATTCCATTATGATGTCATAATGCAAAATTCCATTATGATGTCATAATGTAAAATTCCATTATGATGTCATAATGTAAAATTCCATTATGATGTCATAATGCAAAGTTCCATTATGATGTCATAATGCAAAATTCCATTATGATGTCATAATGTAAAATTCTATTATGATGTCATAATGCAAAATTCCATTATGATGTCATAATGCAAAATTCCATTATGATGTCATAATGCAAAATTCCATTATGATGTCATAATGCAAAATTACCTTTTGATGTCATAATGTAACATTCCATTATGATGTCATAATGTAAAATCCCATTATGAGGTCATAATGTAAAATCCCATTATGAGGTCATAATGTAAAATTCCATTATGATGTCATAATGCAAAATTCCATTATGATGTCATAATGCAAAATTCCATTATGATGTCATAATGCAAAATTCCATTATGAGGTCATAATGCAAAATTCCATTATGAGGTCATAATGTAAAATTCCCTTTTGATGTCATAATGTAACATTCCATTATGATGTCATAATGCAAAATTCCATTATGATGTCATAATGTAACATTCCATTATGATGTCATAATGTAACATTCCATTATGATGTCATAATGTAACATTCCATTATGATGTCATAATGTAACATTCCATTATGATGTTATAATGTAACATTCCATTATGATGTCATAATGCAACATTCCATTATGATGTCATAATGCAAAATTTCATTATGATGTCATAATGCAAAATTCCATTATGATGTCATAATGTAGAACTCCATTATGATGTCATAATGTAAAATTCCATTATGATGTCATAATGCAAAATTCCATTATGATGTCATAATGCAAAATTCCATTATGATGTCATAATGCAAATTTCCATTATGATGTCATAATGCAAAATTCCATTATGATGTCATAATGTAAAATTCCATTATGATGTCATAATGCAAAATTCCATTATGAGGTCATAATGCAAAATTCCATTATGAGGTCATAATGCAAAATTCCATTATGATGTCATAATGCAAAATTCCATTATGATGTCATAATGTAAAATTCCATTATGAGGTCATAATGCAAAATTCCATTATGAGGTCATAATGCAAAATTCCATTATGATGTCATAATGTAAAATTCCATTATGATGTCATAATGTAAAATTCCCTTTTGATGTCATAATGTAAAATTCCATTATGATGTCATAATGCAAAATTCCATTATGATGTCATAATGTAAAATTCCATTATGATGTCATAATGCAAAATTCCATTATGATGTCATAATGTAAAATTCCATTATGATGTCATAATGCAAAATTCCATTATGATGTCATAATGCAAAATTCCATTATGAGGTCATAATGCAAAATTCCATTATGAGGTCATAATGCAAAATTCCATTATGAGGTCATAATGTAAAATTCCCTTTTGATGTCATAATGTAACATTCCATTATGATGTCATAATGTAACATTCCATTATGATGTCATAATGTAACATTCCATTATGATGTCATAATGCAAAATTCCATTATGATGTCATAATGCAAAATTCCATTATGATGTCATAATGCAAAATTTCATTATGATGTCATAATGCAAAATTCCATTATGATGTCATAATGTAGAACTCCATTATGATGTCATAATGCAAAATTCCATTATGATGTCATAATGCAAAATTCCATTATGATGTCATAATGCAAAATTCCATTATGATGTCATAATGTAAAATTCCATTATGATGTCATAATGTAAAATTCCATTATGATGTCATAATGTAAAATTCCATTATGATGTCATAATGTAAAATTCCATTATGATGTCATAATGTAAAATTCCATTATGATGTCATAATGCAAAATTCCATTATGATGTCATAATGCAAAATTCCATTATGATGTCATAATGTAAAATTCTATTATGATGTCATAATGCAAAATTCCATTATGATGTCATAATGCAAAATTCCATTATGATGTCATAATGCAAAATTCCCTTTTGATGTCATAATGTAACATTCCATTATGATGTCATAATGTAAAATCCCATTATGAGGTCATAATGTAAAATCCCATTATGAGGTCATAATGTAAAATTCCATTATGATGCCATAATGCAAAATTCCATTATGATGTCATAATGCAAAATTCAATTATGATGTCATAATGCAAAATTCCATTATAATGTCATAATGCAAAATTCCATTATGATGTCAAAATGCAACATTCCATTATGATGTCAAAATGCAACATTCCATTATGATGTCATAATGTAACATTCCATTATGATGTCATAATGTAACATTCCATTATGATGTCATAATGCAAAATTCCATTATGATGTCATAATGCAAAATTCCATTATGATGTCATAATGCAAAATTTCATTATGATGTCATAATGCAAAATTCCATTATGATGTCATAATGTAGAACTCCATTATGATGTCATAATGCAAAATTCCATTATGATGTCATAATGCAAAATTCCATTATGATGTCATAATGCAAAATTCCATTATGATGTCATAATGTAAAATTCCATTATGATGTCATAATGTAAAATTCCATTATGATGTCATAATGTAAAATTCCATTATGATGTCATAATGTAAAATTCCATTATGATGTCATAATGTAAAATTCCATTATGATGTCATAATGTAAAATTCCATTATGATGTCATAATGCAAAATTCCATTATGATGTCATAATGCAAAATTCCATTATGATGTCATAATGTAAAATTCTATTATGATGTCATAATGCAAAATTCCATTATGATGTCATAATGCAAAATTCCATTATGATGTCATAATGCAAAATTCCCTTTTGATGTCATAATGTAACATTCCATTATGATGTCATAATGTAAAATCCCATTATGAGGTCATAATGTAAAATCCCATTATGAGGTCATAATGTAAAATTCCATTATGATGCCATAATGCAAAATTCCATTATGATGTCATAATGCAAAATTCAATTATGATGTCATAATGCAAAATTCCATTATAATGTCATAATGCAAAATTCCATTATGATGTCAAAATGCAACATTCCATTATGATGTCAAAATGCAACATTCCATTATGATGTCATAATGTAACATTCCATTATGATGTCATAATGCAAAATTCCATTATGATGTCATAATGCAAAATTCCATTATGATGTCATAATGCAAAATTCCATTATGATGTCATAATGCAAAATTCCATTATGATGTCATAATGCAAAATTCCATTATGATGTCATAATGCAAAATTCCATTATGATGTCATAATGCAAAATTCCCTTTTGATGTCATAATGTAAAATTCCATTATGATGTCATAATGCAAAATTCCATTATGAGGTCATAATGCAAAATTCCATTATGAGGTCATAATGCAAAATTCCATTATGAGGTCATAATGTAACATTCCATTATGAGGTCATAATGTAACATTCCATTATGATGTCATAATGCAAAATTCCATTATGATGTCATAATGCAAAATTTCATTATGATGGCATTATGCAAAATTCCATTATGATGTCATAATGTAGAACTCCATTATGATGTCATAATGTAAAATTCCATTATGATGTCATAATGCAAAATTCCATTATGATGTCATAATGCAAAATTCCATTATGATGTCATAATGTAAAATTCCATTATGATGTCATAATGCAAAATTCCATTATGATGTCATAATGTAGAACTCCATTATGATGTCATAATGTAGAACTCCATTATGATGTCATAATGTAAAATTCCATTATGATGTCATAATGCAAAATTCCATTATGATGTCATAATGCAAAATTCCATTATGATGTCATAATGCAAATTTCCATTATGATGTCATAATGCAAAATTCCATTATGATGTCATAATGTAAAATTCCATTATGATGTCATAATGCAAAATTCCATTATGATGTCATAATGTAAAATTCCATTATGATGTCATAATGCAAAATTCCATTATGAGGTCATAATGCAAAATTCCATTATGATGTCATAATGCAAAATTCCATTATGATGTCATAATGTAAAATTCCCTTTTGATGTCATAATGTAAAATTCCATTATGATGTCATAATGCAAAATTCCATTATGATGTCATAATGCAAAATTCCATTATGATGTCATAATGCAAAATTCCATTATGATGTCATAATGCAAATTTCCATTATGATGTCATAATGCAAAATTCCATTATGATGTCATAATGTAAAATTCCATTATGATGTCATAATGCAAAATTCCATTATGATGTCATAATGTAAAATTCCATTATGATGTCATAATGCAAAATTCCATTATGAGGTCATAATGCAAAATTCCATTATGATGTCATAATGCAAAATTCCATTATGATGTCATAATGTAAAATTCCCTTTTGATGTCATAATGTAAAATTCCATTATGATGTCATAATGCAAAATTCCATTATGATGTCATAATGTAAAATTCCATTATGATGTCATAATGCAAAATTCCATTATGATGTCATAATGTAAAATTCCATTATGATGTCATAATGCAAAATTCCATTATGATGTCATAATGCAAAATTCCATTATGAGGTCATAATGCAACATTCCATTATGATGTCATAATGCAAAATTCCATTATGAGGTCATAATGTAAAATTCCCTTTTGATGTCATAATGTAAAATTCCATTATGATGTCATAATGCAAAATTCCATTATGAGGTCATAATGCAAAATTCCATTATGAGATCATAATGCAAAATTCCATTATGATGTCATAATGTAACATTCCATTATGATGTCATAATGTAACATTCCATTATGATGTCATAATGTAACATTCCATTATGATGTCATAATGCAAAATTCCATTATGATGTCATAATGCAAAATTCCATTATGATGTCATAATGCAAAATTTCATTATGATGTCATAATGCAAAATTCCATTATGATGTCATAATGTAGAACTCCATTATGATGTCATAATGAAAAATTCCATTATGATGTCATAATGCAAAATTCCATTATGATGTCATAATGCAAAATTCCATTATGATGTCATAATGTAAAATTCCATTATGATGTCATAATGTAAAATTCCATTATGATGTCATAATGTAAAATTCCATTATGATGTCATAATGCAAAATTCCATTATGATGTCATAATGCAAAATTCCATTATGATGTCATAATGTAAAATTCTATTATGATGTCATAATGCAAAATTCCATTATGATGTCATAATGCAAAATTCCATTATGATGTCATAATGCAAAATTCCCTTTTGATGTCATAATGTAACATTCCATTATGATGTCATAATGTAAAATCCCATTATGAGGTCATAATGTAAAATCCCATTATGAGGTCATAATGTAAAATTCCATTATGATGCCATAATGCAAAATTCCATTATGATGTCATAATGCAAAATTCAATTATGATGTCATAATGCAAAATTCCATTATAATGTCATAATGCAAAATTCCATTATGATGTCAAAATGCAACATTCCATTATGATGTCAAAATGCAACATTCCATTATGATGTCATAATGTAACATTCCATTATGATGTCATAATGCAAAATTCCATTATGATGTCATAATGCAAAATTCCATTATGATGTCATAATGCAAAATTCCATTATGATGTCATAATGCAAAATTCCATTATGATGTCATAATGCAAAATTCCATTATGATGTCATAATGCAAAATTCCCTTTTGATGTCATAATGTAAAATTCCATTATGATGTCATAATGCAAAATTCCATTATGAGGTCATAATGCAAAATTCCATTATGAGGTCATAATGCAAAATTCCATTATGAGGTCATAATGTAACATTCCATTATGAGGTCATAATGTAACATTCCATTATGAGGTCATAATGTAACATTCCATTATGAGGTCATAATGTAACATTCCATTATGATGTCATAATGCAAAATTCCATTATGATGTCATAATGCAAAATTTCATTATGATGTCATAATGCAAAATTCCATTATGATGTCATAATGCAAAATTCCATTATGATGTCATAATGTAGAACTCCATTATGATGTCATAATGTAAAATTCCATTATGATGTCATAATGCAAAATTCCATTATGATGTCATAATGCAAAATTCCATTATGATGTCATAATGTAAAATTCCATTATGATGTCATAACGTAAAATTCCATTATGATGTCATAATGCAAAAATTCCCTTTTGATGTCATAATGTAACATTCCATTATGATGTAATAATGCAAAATTCCATTATGATGTCATAATGTAACATTCCATTATGATGTCATAATGTAACATTCCATTATGATGTCATAATGTAACATTCCATTATGATGTCATAATGCAAAATTCCATTATGATGTCATAATGTAACATTCCATTATGATGTCATAATGTAACATTCCATTATGATGTCATAATGCAAAATTCCATTATGATGTCATAATACAAAATTCCATTATGATGTCATAATGCAAAATTCCATTATGATGTCATGATGCAAAATTCCATTATGATGTCATAATGCAAAATTCCCTTTTGATGTCATAATGTAACATTCCATAATGATGTCATAATGTAAAATCCCATTATGAGGTCATAATGTAAAATCCCATTATGATACCATAATGCAAAATTCCATTATGATGTCATAATGCAAAATTCCATTATGATGTCATAATGCAAAATTCCATTATGATGTCATAATGCAAAATTCCATTATGATGTCATAATGCAAAATTCCATTATGATGTCATGATGCAAAATTCCATTATGATGTCATGATGCAAAATTCCATTATGATGTCATAATGCAGAACTCCATTATGATGTCATAATGTAAAATTCCATTATGATGTCATAATGCAGAACTCCATTATGAGGTCATAATGCAAAATTCCATTATGATGTCATAATGCAAAATTCCATTATGATGTCATAATGTAAAATTCCCTTTTGATGTCATAATGTAACATTCCATTATGATGTCATAATGCAAAATTCCATTATGAGGTCATAATGCAAAATTCCATTATGAGGTCATAATGCAAAATTCCATTATGAGGTCATAATTCAAAATTCCATTATGATGTCATAATGTAACATTCCATTATGATGTCATAATGTAACATTCCATTATGATGTCATAATGTAACATTCCATTATGATGTCATAATGCAAAATTCCATTATGATGTCATAATGCAAAATTTCATTATGATGTCATAATGCAAAATTCCATTATGATGTCATAATGCAGAACTCCATTATGATGTCATAATGTAAAATTCCATTATGATATCATAATGCAAAATTCCATTATGATGTCATAATGCAAAATTCCATTATGATGTCATAATGTAAAATTCCATTATGATGTCATAATGCAAAATTCCATTATGATGTCATAATGCAAAATTCCATTATGAGGTCATAATGCAAAATTCCATTATGAGGTCATAATGCAAAATTCCATTATGATGTCATAATGTAAAATTCCCTTTTGATGTCATAATGTAAAATTCCATTATGATGTCATAATGCAAAATTCCACTATGAGGTCATAATGCAAAATTCCATTATGAGATCATAATGCAAAATTCCATTATGATGTCATAATGTAACATTCCATTATGATGTAATAATGTAACATTCCATTATGATGTCATAATGTAACATTCCATTATGATGTCATAATGCAAAATTCCATTATGATGTCATAATGCAAAATTTCATTATGATGTCATAATGCAAAATTCCATTATGATGTCATAATGTAGAACTCCATTATGATGTCATAATGTAAAATTCCATTATGATGTCATAATGCAAAATTCCATTATGATGTCATAATGCAAAATTCCATTATGATGTCATAATGTAAAATTCCATTATGATGTCATAATGTAAAATTCCATTATGATGTCATAATGCAAAATTCCATTATGATGTCATAATGCAAAATTCCATTATGATGTCATAATGTAAAATTCTATTATGATGTCATAATGCAAAATTCCATTATGATGTCATAATGCAAAATTCCATTATGATGTCATAATGCAAAATTCCATTATGATGTCATAATGCAAAATTCCCTTTTGATGTCATAATGTAACATTCCATTATGATGTCATAATGTAAAATCCCATTATGAGGTCATAATGTAAAATCCCATTATGAGGTCATAATGTAAAATCCCATTATGAGGTCATAATGTAAAATCCCATTATGAGGTCATAATGTAAAATCCCATTATGATGCCATAATGCAAAATTCCATTATGATGCCATAATGCAAAATTCCATTATGATGTCATAATGCAAAATTCCATTATGATGTCAAAATGCAACATTCCATTATGATGTCAAAATGCAAAATTCCATTATGATGTCATAATGCAAAATTTCATTATGATGTCATAATGCAAAATTCCATTATGATGTCATAATGCAGAACTCCATTATGATGTCATAATGTAAAATTCCATTATGATGTCATAATGCAAAATTCCATTATGATGTCATAATGCAAAATTCCATTATGATGTCATAATGCAAAATTCCATTATGATGTCATAATGTAAAATTCCATTATGATGTCATAATGTAAAATTCCATTATGATGTCATAATGCAAAGTTCCATTATGATGTCATAATGCAAAATTCCATTATGATGTCATAATGTAAAATTCTATTATGATGTCATAATGTAAAATTCCCTTTTGATGTCATAATGTAAAATTCCATTATGATGTCATACTGCAAAATTCCATTATGATGTCATAATGTAAAATTCCATTATGATGTCATAATGCAAAATTCCATTATGATGTCATAATGTAAAATTCCATTATGATGTCATAATGCAAAATTCCATTATGATGTCATAATGCAAAATTCCATTATGATGTCATAATGCAAAATTCCATTATGATGTCATAATGCAAAATTCCATTATGATGTCATAATGCAAAATTCCATTATGATGTCATAATGCAAAATTCCATTATGAGGTCATAATGCAAAATTCCATTATGAGGTCATAATGTAAAATTCCCTTTTGATGTCATAATGTAACATTCCATTATGATGTCATAATGCAAAATTCCATTATGAGGTCATAATGCAAAATTCCATTATGAGGTAATAATGCAAAATTCCATTATGATGTCATAATGTAACATTCCATTATGATGTCATAATGTAACATTCCATTATGATGTCATAATGTAACATTCCATTATGATGTCATAATGTAACATTCCATTATGATGTCATAATGCAAAATTCCATTATGATGTCATAATGCAAAATTTCATTATGATGTCATAATGCAAAATTCCATTATGATGTCATAATGTAGAACTCCATTATGATGTCATAATGTAAAATTCCATTATGATGTCATAATGCAAAATTCCATTATGATGTCATAATGCAAAATTCCATTATGATGTCATAATGCAAATTTCCATTATGATGTCATAATGCAAAATTCCATTATGATGTCATAATGTAAAATTCCATTATGATGTCATAATGCAAAATTCCATTATGATGTCATAATGTAAAATTCCATTATGATGTCATAATGCAAAATTCCATTATGAGGTCATAATGCAAAATTCCATTATGAGGTCATAATGCAAAATTCCATTATGATGTCATAATGTAAAATTCCCTTTTGATGTCATAATGTAAAATTCCATTATGATGTCATAATGCAAAATTCCATTATGATGTCATAATGTAAAATTCCATTATGATGTCATAATGCAAAATTCCATTATGATGTCATAATGTAAAATTCCATTATGATGTCATAATGCAAAATTCCATTATGATGTCATAATGCAAAATTCCAATATGAGGTCATAATGCAAAATTCCATTATGAGGTCATAATGCAAAATTCCATTATGAGGTCATAATGCAAAATTCCATTATGAGGTCATAATGCAAAATTCCATTATGAGGTCATAATGTAAAATTCCCTTTTGATGTCATAATGTAAAATTCCATTATGATGTCATAATGCAAAATTCCATTATGAGGTCATAATGCAAAATTCCATTATGAGATCATAATGCAAAATTCCATTATGATGTCATAATGTAACATTCCATTATGATGTCATAATGTAACATTCCATTATGATGTCATAATGTAACATTCCATTATGATGTCATAATGCAAAATTCCATTATGATGTCATAATGCAAAATTCCATTATGATGTCATAATGCAAAATTTCATTATGATGTCATAATGCAAAATTCCATTATGATGTCATAATGTAGAACTCCATTATGATGTCATAATGAAAAATTCCATTATGATGTCATAATGCAAAATTCCATTATGATGTCATAATGCAAAATTCCATTATGATGTCATAATGTAAAATTCCATTATGATGTCATAATGCAAAATTCCATTATGATGTCATAATGTAAAATTCCATTATGATGTCATAATGCAAAATTCCATTATGATGTCATAATGCAAAATTCCATTATGAGGTCATAATGCAAAATTCCATTATGAGGTCATAATGCAAAATTCCATTATGATGTCATAATGCAAAATTCCATTATGAGGTCATAATGTAAAATTCCCTTTTGATGTCATAATGTAAAATTCCATTATGATGTCATAATGCAAAATTCCATTTTGAGGTCATAATGCAAAATTCCATTATGAGATCATAATGCAAAATTCCATTATGATGTCATAATGTAACATTCCATTATGATGTCATAATGTAACATTCCATTATGATGTCATAATGTAACATTTCATTATGATGTCATAATGCAAAATTCCATTATGATGTCATAATGCAAAATTCCATTATGATGTCATAATGCAAAATTTCATTATGATGTCATAATGCAAAATTCCATTATGATGTCATAATGTAGAACTCCATTATGATGTCATAATGAAAAATTCCATTATGATGTCATAATGCAAAATTCCATTATGATGTCATAATGCAAAATTCCATTATGATGTCATAATGTAAAATTCCATTATGATGTCATAATGTAAAATTCCATTATGATGTCATAATGTAAAATTCCATTATGATGTCATAATGCAAAATTCCATTATGATGTCATAATGCAAAATTCCATTATGATGTCATAATGTAAAATTCCATTATGATGTCATAATGTAAAATTCCATTATGATGTCATAATGCAAAATTCCATTATGATGTCATAATGTAAAATTCCATTATGATGTCATAATGCAAAATTCCATTATGAGGTCATAATGCAAAATTCCATTATGAGGTCATAATGCAAAATTCCATTATGATGTCATAATGTAAAATTCCCTTTTGATGTCATAATGTAAAATTCCATTATGATGTCATAATGCAAAATTCCATTATGATGTCATAATGTAAAATTCCATTATGATGTCATAATGCAAAATTCCATTATGATGTCATAATGTAAAATTCCATTATGATGTCATAATGCAAAATTCCATTATGATGTCATAATGCAAAATTCCAATATGAGGTCATAATGCAAAATTCCATTATGAGGTCATAATGCAAAATTCCATTATGAGGTCATAATGCAAAATTCCATTATGAGGTCATAATGCAAAATTCCATTATGAGGTCATAATGCAAAATTCCATTATGAGGTCATAATGTAAAATTCCCTTTTGATGTCATAATGTAAAATTCCATTATGATGTCATAATGCAAAATTCCATTATGAGGTCATAATGCAAAATTCCATTATGAGATCATAATGCAAAATTCCATTATGATGTCATAATGTAACATTCCATTATGATGTCATAATGTAACATTCCATTATGATGTCATAATGTAACATTCCATTATGATGTCATAATGCAAAATTCCATTATGATGTCATAATGCAAAATTCCATTATGATGTCATAATGCAAAATTTCATTATGATGTCATAATGCAAAATTCCATTATGATGTCATAATGTAGAACTCCATTATGATGTCATAATGAAAAATTCCATTATGATGTCATAATGCAAAATTCCATTATGATGTCATAATGCAAAATTCCATTATGATGTCATAATGTAAAATTCCATTATGATGTCATAATGCAAAATTCCATTATGATGTCATAATGTAAAATTCCATTATGATGTCATAATGCAAAATTCCATTATGATGTCATAATGCAAAATTCCATTATGAGGTCATAATGCAAAATTCCATTATGAGGTCATAATGCAAAATTCCATTATGATGTCATAATGCAAAATTCCATTATGAGGTCATAATGTAAAATTCCCTTTTGATGTCATAATGTAAAATTCCATTATGATGTCATAATGCAAAATTCCATTTTGAGGTCATAATGCAAAATTCCATTATGAGATCATAATGCAAAATTCCATTATGATGTCATAATGTAACATTCCATTATGATGTCATAATGTAACATTCCATTATGATGTCATAATGTAACATTTCATTATGATGTCATAATGCAAAATTCCATTATGATGTCATAATGCAAAATTCCATTATGATGTCATAATGCAAAATTTCATTATGATGTCATAATGCAAAATTCCATTATGATGTCATAATGTAGAACTCCATTATGATGTCATAATGAAAAATTCCATTATGATGTCATAATGCAAAATTCCATTATGATGTCATAATGCAAAATTCCATTATGATGTCATAATGTAAAATTCCATTATGATGTCATAATGTAAAATTCCATTATGATGTCATAATGTAAAATTCCATTATGATGTCATAATGCAAAATTCCATTATGATGTCATAATGCAAAATTCCATTATGATGTCATAATGTAAAATTCTATTATGATGTCATAATGCAAAATTCCATTATGATGTCATAATGCAAAATTCCATTATGATGTCATAATGCAAAATTACCTTTTGATGTCATAATGTAACATTCCATTATGATGTCATAATGTAAAATCCCATTATGAGGTCATAATGTAAAATCCCATTATGAGGTCATAATGTAAAATTCCATTATGATGTCATAATGCAAAATTCCATTATGATGTCATAATGCAAAATTCCATTATGATGTCATAATGCAAAATTCCATTATGATGTCATAATGCAAAATTCCATTATGATGTCATAATGTAAAATTCCATTATGATGTCATAATGCAAAATTCCATTATGATGTCATAATGTAAAATTCCATTATGATGTCATAATGCAAAATTCCATTATGAGGTCATAATGCAAAATTCCATTATGAGGTCATAATGTAAAATTCCCTTTTGATGTCATAATGTAACATTCCATTATGATGTCATAATGCAAAATTCCATTATGAGGTCATAATGCAAAATTCCATTATGAGGTCATAATGCAAAATTCCATTATGATGTCATAATGTAAAATTCCCTTTTGATGTCATAATGTAAAATTCCATTATGATGTCATAATGCAAAATTCCATTATGATGTCAATGTAAAATTCTATTATGATGTCATAATGCAAAATTCCATTATGATGTCATAATGTAAAATTCCATTATGATGTCATAATGCAAAATTCCATTATGATGTCATAATGCAAAATTCCATTATGAGGTCATAATGCAAAATTCCATTATGAGGTCATAATGCAAAATTCCATTATGAGGTCATAATGCAAAATTCCATTATGAGGTCATAATGTAAAATTCCCTTTTGATGTCATAATGTAAAATTCCATTATGATGTCATAATGCAAAATTCCATTATGAGGTCATAATGCAAAATTCCATTATGAGATCATAATGCAAAATTCCATTATGATGTCATAATGTAACATTCCATTATGATGTCATAATGTAACATTCCATTATGATGTCATAATGTAACATTCCATTATGATGTCATAATGTAACATTCCATTATGATGTCATAATGTAACATTCCATTATGATGTCATAATGCAAAATTCCATTATGATGTCATAATGCAAAATTTCATTATGATGTCATAATGCAAAATTCCATTATGATGTCATAATGTAGAACTCCATTATGATGTCATAATGTAAAATTCCATTATGATGTCATAATGCAAAATTCCATTATGATGTCATAATGCAAAATTCCATTATGATGTCATAATGCAAATTTCCATTATGATGTCATAATGCAAAATTCCATTCTGATGTCATAATGTAAAATTCCATTATGATGTCATAATGCAAAATTCCATTATGATGTCATAATGTAAAATTCCATTATGAGGTCATAATGCAAAATTCCATTATGAGGTCATAATGCAAAATTCCATTATGATGTCATAATGCAAAATTCCATTATGATGTCATAATGTAAAATTCCCTTTTGATGTCATAATGTAAAATTCCATTATGATGTCATAATGCAAAATTCCATTATGATGTCATAATGTAAAATTCCATTATGATGTCATAATGCAAAATTCCATTATGATGTCATAATGTAAAATTCCATTATGATGTCATAATGCAAAATTCCATTATGATGTCATAATGCAAAATTCCATTATGAGGTCATAATGCAAAATTCCATTATGAGGTCATAATGCAAAATTCCATTATGATGTCATAATGCAAAATTCCATTATGAGGTCATAATGTAAAATTCCCTTTTGATGTCATAATGTAAAATTCCATTATGATGTCATAATGCAAAATTCCATTATGAGGTCATAATGCAAAATTCCACTATGAGATCATAATGCAAAATTCCATTATGATGTCATAATGTAACATTCCATTATGATGTCATAATGCAAAATTCCATTATGATGTCATAATGCAAAATTCCATTATGATGTCATAATGCAAAATTCCATTATGATGTCATAATGTAAAATTCCATTATGATGTCATAATGCAAAATTCCATTATGATGTCATAATGCAAAATTCCATTATGAGGTCATAATGCAAAATTCCATTATGATGTCATAATGCAAAATTCCATTATGATGTCATAATGTAAAATTCCCTTTTGATGTCATAATGTAAAATTCCATTATGATGTCATAATGCAAAATTCCATTATGATGTCAATGTAAAATTCCATTATGATGTCATAATGCAAAATTCCATTATGATGTCATAATGTAAAATTCCATTATGATGTCATAATGCAAAATTCCATTATGATGTCATAATGCAAAATTCCATTATGATGTCATAATGTAAAATTCCATTATGATGTCATAATGTAAAATTCCATTATGATGTCATAATGCAAAATTCCATTATGATGTCATAATGCAAAATTCCATTATGATGTCATAATGTAAAATTCTATTATGATGTCATAATGCAAAATTCCATTATGATGTCATAATGCAAAATTCCATTATGATGTCATAATGCAAAATTCCCTTTTGATGTCATAATGTAACATTCCATTATGATGTCATAATGTAAAATCCCATTATGAGGTCATAATGTAAAATCCCATTATGAGGTCATAATGTAAAATCCCATTATGAGGTCATAATGTAAAATCCCATTATGATGCCATAATGCAAAATTCCATTATGATGCCATAATGCAAAATTCCATTATGATGTCATAATGCAAAATTCCATTATGATGTCAAAATGCAACATTCCATTATGATGTCAAAATGCAAAATTCCATTATGATGTCATAATGCAAAATTTCATTATGATGTCATAATGCAAAATTCCATTATGATGTCATAATGCAGAACTCCATTATGATGTCATAATGTAAAATTCCATTATGATGTCATAATGCAAAATTCCATTATGATGTCATAATGCAAAATTCCATTATGATGTCATAATGCAAAATTCCATTATGATGTCATAATGCAAAATTCCATTATGATGTCATAATGTAAAATTCCATTATGATGTCATAATGTAAAATTCCATTATGATGTCATAATGTAAAATTCCATTATGATGTCATAATGCAAAGTTCCATTATGATGTCATAATGCAAAATTCCATTATGATGTCATAATGTAAAATTCTATTATGATGTCATAATGTAAAATTCCCTTTTGATGTCATAATGTAAAATTCCATTATGATGTCATACTGCAAAATTCCATTATGATGTCATAATGTAAAATTCCATTATGATGTCATAATGCAAAATTCCATTATGATGTCATAATGTAAAATTCCATTATGATGTCATAATGCAAAATTCCATTATGATGTCATAATGCAAAATTCCATTATGATGTCATAATGCAAAATTCCATTATGATGTCATAATGCAAAATTCCATTATGAGGTCATAATGCAAAATTCCATTATGAGGTCATAATGTAAAATTCCCTTTTGATGTCATAATGTAACATTCCATTATGATGTCATAATGCAAAATTCCATTATGATGTCATAATGCAAAATTCCATTATGATGTCATAATGTAAAATTCCATTATGATGTCATAATGCAAAATTCCATTATGATGTCATAATGTAAAATTCCATTATGATGTCATAATGCAAAATTCCATTATGATGTCATAATGCAAAATTCCATTATGATGTCATAATGTAAAATTCCATTATGATGTCATAATGTAGAACTCCATTATGATGTCATAATGTAAAATTCCATTATGATGTCATAATGCAAAATTCCATTATGATGTCATAATGCAAAATTCCATTATGATGTCATAATGCAAATTTCCATTATGATGTCATAATGCAAAATTCCATTATGATGTCATAATGTAAAATTCCATTATGATGTCATAATGCAAAATTCCATTATGATGTCATAATGTAAAATTCCATTATGATGTCATAATGTAAAATTCCATTATGAGGTCATAATGCAAAATTCCATTATGAGGTCATAATGCAAAATTCCATTATGATGTCATAATGTAAAATTCCATTATGATGTCATAATGTAAAATTCCCTTTTGATGTCATAATGTAAAATTCCATTATGATGTCATAATGCAAAATTCCATTATGATGTCATAATGTAAAATTCCATTATGATGTCATAATGCAAAATTCCATTATGATGTCATAATGTAAAATTCCATTATGATGTCATAATGCAAAATTCCATTATGATGTCATAATGCAAAATTCCATTATGATGTCATAATGTAGAACTCCATTATGATGTCATAATGTAAAATTCCATTATGATGTCATAATGCAAAATTCCATTATGATGTCATAATGCAAAATTCCATTATGATGTCATAATGCAAATTTCCATTATGATGTCATAATGCAAAATTCCATTATGATGTCATAATGTAAAATTCCATTATGATGTCATAATGCAAAATTCCATTATGAGGTCATAATGCAAAATTCCATTATGAGGTCATAATGCAAAATTCCATTATGATGTCATAATGCAAAATTCCATTATGATGTCATAATGTAAAATTCCATTATGAGGTCATAATGCAAAATTCCATTATGAGGTCATAATGCAAAATTCCATTATGATGTCATAATGTAAAATTCCATTATGATGTCATAATGTAAAATTCCCTTTTGATGTCATAATGTAAAATTCCATTATGATGTCATAATGCAAAATTCCATTATGATGTCATAATGTAAAATTCCATTATGATGTCATAATGCAAAATTCCATTATGATGTCATAATGTAAAATTCCATTATGATGTCATAATGCAAAATTCCATTATGATGTCATAATGCAAAATTCCATTATGAGGTCATAATGCAAAATTCCATTATGAGGTCATAATGCAAAATTCCATTATGAGGTCATAATGTAAAATTCCCTTTTGATGTCATAATGTAACATTCCATTATGATGTCATAATGTAACATTCCATTATGATGTCATAATGTAACATTCCATTATGATGTCATAATGCAAAATTCCATTATGATGTCATAATGCAAAATTCCATTATGATGTCATAATGCAAAATTTCATTATGATGTCATAATGCAAAATTCCATTATGATGTCATAATGTAGAACTCCATTATGATGTCATAATGCAAAATTCCATTATGATGTCATAATGCAAAATTCCATTATGATGTCATAATGCAAAATTCCATTATGATGTCATAATGTAAAATTCCATTATGATGTCATAATGTAAAATTCCATTATGATGTCATAATGTAAAATTCCATTATGATGTCATAATGTAAAATTCCATTATGATGTCATAATGTAAAATTCCATTATGATGTCATAATGCAAAATTCCATTATGATGTCATAATGCAAAATTCCATTATGATGTCATAATGTAAAATTCTATTATGATGTCATAATGCAAAATTCCATTATGATGTCATAATGCAAAATTCCATTATGATGTCATAATGCAAAATTCCCTTTTGATGTCATAATGTAACATTCCATTATGATGTCATAATGTAAAATCCCATTATGAGGTCATAATGTAAAATCCCATTATGAGGTCATAATGTAAAATTCCATTATGATGCCATAATGCAAAATTCCATTATGATGTCATAATGCAAAATTCAATTATGATGTCATAATGCAAAATTCCATTATAATGTCATAATGCAAAATTCCATTATGATGTCAAAATGCAACATTCCATTATGATGTCAAAATGCAACATTCCATTATGATGTCATAATGTAACATTCCATTATGATGTCATAATGTAACATTCCATTATGATGTCATAATGCAAAATTCCATTATGATGTCATAATGCAAAATTCCATTATGATGTCATAATGCAAAATTTCATTATGATGTCATAATGCAAAATTCCATTATGATGTCATAATGTAGAACTCCATTATGATGTCATAATGCAAAATTCCATTATGATGTCATAATGTAAAATTCCATTATGATGTCATAATGCAAAATTCCATTATGATGTCATAATGTAAAATTCCATTATGATGTCATAATGTAAAATTCCATTATGATGTCATAATGCAAAATTCCATTATGAGGTCATAATGCAAAATTCCATTATGATGTCATAATGCAAAATTCCATTATGATGTCATAATGTAAAATTCCCTTTTGATGTCATAATGTAAAATTCCATTATGATGTCATAATGCAAAATTCCATTATGATGTCATAATGTAAAATTCCATTATGATGTCATAATGCAAAATTCCATTATGATGTCATAATGTAAAATTCCATTATGATGTCATAATGCAAAATTTCATTATGATGTCATAATGCAAAATTCCATTATGATGTCATAATGTAGAACTCCATTATGATGTCATAATGTAAAATTCCATTATGATGTCATAATGCAAAATTCCATTATGATGTCATAATGCAAAATTCCATTATGATGTCATAATGCAAATTTCCATTATGATGTCATAATGCAAAATTCCATTATGATGTCATAATGTAAAATTCCATTATGATGTCATAATGCAAAATTCCATTATGAGGTCATAATGCAAAATTCCATTATGAGGTCATAATGCAAAATTCCATTATGATGTCATAATGCAAAATTCCATTATGATGTCATAATGTAAAATTCCATTATGAGGTCATAATGCAAAATTCCATTATGAGGTCATAATGCAAAATTCCATTATGATGTCATAATGTAAAATTCCATTATGATGTCATAATGTAAAATTCCCTTTTGATGTCATAATGTAAAATTCCATTATGATGTCATAATGCAAAATTCCATTATGATGTCATAATGTAAAATTCCATTATGATGTCATAATGCAAAATTCCATTATGATGTCATAATGTAAAATTCCATTATGATGTCATAATGCAAAATTCCATTATGATGTCATAATGCAAAATTCCATTATGAGGTCATAATGCAAAATTCCATTATGAGGTCATAATGCAAAATTCCATTATGAGGTCATAATGTAAAATTCCCTTTTGATGTCATAATGTAACATTCCATTATGATGTCATAATGTAACATTCCATTATGATGTCATAATGTAACATTCCATTATGATGTCATAATGCAAAATTCCATTATGATGTCATAATGCAAAATTCCATTATGATGTCATAATGCAAAATTTCATTATGATGTCATAATGCAAAATTCCATTATGATGTCATAATGTAGAACTCCATTATGATGTCATAATGCAAAATTCCATTATGATGTCATAATGCAAAATTCCATTATGATGTCATAATGCAAAATTCCATTATGATGTCATAATGCAAAATTTCATTATGATGTCATAATGCAAAATTCCATTATGATGTCATAATGTAGAACTCCATTATGATGTCATAATGAAAAATTCCATTATGATGTCATAATGCAAAATTCCATTATGATGTCATAATGCAAAATTCCATTATGATGTCATAATGTAAAATTCCATTATGATGTCATAATGTAAAATTCCATTATGATGTCATAATGTAAAATTCCATTATGATGTCATAATGTAAAATTCCATTATGATGTCATAATGCAAAATTCCATTATGATGTCATAATGCAAAATTCCATTATGATGTCATAATGTAAAATTCTATTATGATGTCATAATGCAAAATTCCATTATGATGTCATAATGCAAAATTCCATTATGATGTCATAATGTAAAATTCCATTATGAGGTCATAATGCAAAATTCCATTATGAGGTCATAATGTAAAATTCCCTTTTGATGTCATAATGTAACATTCCATTATGATGTCATAATGCAAAATTCCATTATGAGGTCATAATGCAAAATTCCATTATGAGGTCATAATGCAAAATTCCATTATGAGGTCATAATGTAACATTCCATTATGAGGTCATAATGTAACATTCCATTATGATGTCATAATGTAACATTCCATTATGATGTTATAATGTAACATTCCATTATGATGTCATAATGCAAAATTCCATTATGATGTCATAATGCAAAATTTCATTATGATGTCATAATGCAAAATTCCATTATGATGTCATAATGTAGAACTCCATTATGATGTCATAATGTAAAATTCCATTATGATGTCATAATGCAAAATTCCATTATGATGTCATAATGCAAAATTCCATTATGATGTCATAATGCAAATTTCCATTATGATGTCATAATGCAAAATTCCATTATGATGTCATAATGTAAAATTCCATTATGATGTCATAATGCAAAATTCCATTATGATGTCATAATGCAAAATTCCATTATGAGGTCATAATGCAAAATTCCATTATGATGTCATAATGCAAAATTCCATTATGATGTCATAATGTAAAATTCCCTTTTGATGTCATAATGTAAAATTCCATTATGATGTCATAATGCAAAATTCCATTATGATGTCAATGTAAAATTCCATTATGATGTCATAATGCAAAATTCCATTATGATGTCATAATGTAAAATTCCATTATGATGTCATAATGCAAAATTCCATTATGATGTCATAATGCAAAATTCCATTATGAGGTCATAATGCAAAATTCCATTATGAGGTCATAATGCAAAATTCCATTATGAGGTCATAATGCAAAATTCCATTATGATGTCATAATGTAAAATTCCATTATGATGTCATAATGTAAAATTCCCTTTTGATGTCATAATGTAAAATTCCATTATGATGTCATAATGCAAAATTCCATTATGATGTCATAATGTAAAATTCCATTATGATGTCATAATGCAAAATTCCATTATGATGTCATAATGTAAAATTCCATTATGATGTCATAATGCAAAATTCCATTATGATGTCATAATGCAAAATTCCATTATGAGGTCATAATGCAAAATTCCATTATGAGGTCATAATGCAAAATTCCATTATGAGGTCATAATGTAAAATTCCCTTTTGATGTCATAATGTAACATTCCATTATGATGTCATAATGTAACATTCCATTATGATGTCATAATGTAACATTCCATTATGATGTCATAATGCAAAATTCCATTATGATGTCATAATGCAAAATTCCATTATGATGTCATAATGCAAAATTTCATTATGATGTCATAATGCAAAATTCCATTATGATGTCATAATGTAGAACTCCATTATGATGTCATAATGCAAAATTCCATTATGATGTCATAATGCAAAATTCCATTATGATGTCATAATGCAAAATTCCATTATGATGTCATAATGTAAAATTCCATTATGATGTCATAATGTAAAATTCCATTATGATGTCATAATGTAAAATTCCATTATGATGTCATAATGCAAAATTCCATTATGATGTCATAATGCAAAATTCCATTATGATGTCATAATGTAAAATTCTATTATGATGTCATAATGCAAAATTCCATTATGATGTCATAATGCAAAATTCCATTATGATGTCATAATGCAAAATTCCCTTTTGATGTCATAATGTAACATTCCATTATGATGTCATAATGTAAAATCCCATTATGAGGTCATAATGTAAAATCCCATTATGAGGTCATAATGTAAAATTCCATTATGATGCCATAATGCAAAATTCCATTATGATGTCATAATGCAAAATTCAATTATGATGTCATAATGCAAAATTCCATTATAATGTCATAATGCAAAATTCCATTATGATGTCAAAATGCAACATTCCATTATGATGTCAAAATGCAACATTCCATTATGATGTCATAATGTAACATTCCATTATGATGTCATAATGTAACATTCCATTATGATGTCATAATGCAAAATTCCATTATGATGTCATAATGCAAAATTCCATTATGATGTCATAATGCAAAATTTCATTATGATGTCATAATGCAAAATTCCATTATGATGTCATAATGTAGAACTCCATTATGATGTCATAATGCAAAATTCCATTATGATGTCATAATGCAAAATTCCATTATGATGTCATAATGCAAAATTCCATTATGATGTCATAATGTAAAATTCCATTATGATGTCATAATGTAAAATTCCATTATGATGTCATAATGTAAAATTCCATTATGATGTCATAATGTAAAATTCCATTATGATGTCATAATGTAAAATTCCATTATGATGTCATAATGTAAAATTCCATTATGATGTCATAATGCAAAATTCCATTATGATGTCATAATGCAAAATTCCATTATGATGTCATAATGTAAAATTCTATTATGATGTCATAATGCAAAATTCCATTATGATGTCATAATGCAAAATTCCATTATGATGTCATAATGCAAAATTCCCTTTTGATGTCATAATGTAACATTCCATTATGATGTCATAATGTAAAATCCCATTATGAGGTCATAATGTAAAATCCCATTATGAGGTCATAATGTAAAATTCCATTATGATGCCATAATGCAAAATTCCATTATGATGTCATAATGCAAAATTCAATTATGATGTCATAATGCAAAATTCCATTATAATGTCATAATGCAAAATTCCATTATGATGTCAAAATGCAACATTCCATTATGATGTCAAAATGCAACATTCCATTATGATGTCATAATGTAACATTCCATTATGATGTCATAATGCAAAATTCCATTATGATGTCATAATGCAAAATTCCATTATGATGTCATAATGCAAAATTCCATTATGATGTCATAATGCAAAATTCCATTATGATGTCATAATGCAAAATTCCATTATGATGTCATAATGCAAAATTCCATTATGATGTCATAATGCAAAATTCCCTTTTGATGTCATAATGTAAAATTCCATTATGAGGTCATAATGCAAAATTCCATTATGAGGTCATAATGCAAAATTCCATTATGAGGTCATAATGCAAAATTCCATTATGAGGTCATAATGTAACATTCCATTATGAGGTCATAATGTAACATTCCATTATGATGTCATAATGCAAAATTCCATTATGATGTCATAATGCAAAATTTCATTATGATGTCATTATGCAAAATTCCATTATGATGTCATAATGTAGAACTCCATTATGATGTCATAATGTAAAATTCCATTATGATGTCATAATGCAAAATTCCATTATGATGTCATAATGCAAAATTCCATTATGATGTCATAATGTAAAATTCCATTATGATGTCATAATGCAAAATTCCATTATGATGTCATAATGCAAAATTCCATTATGAGGTAATAATGCAAAATTCCATTATGATGTCATAATGTAACATTCCATTATGATGTCATAATGTAACATTCCATTATGATGTCATAATGTAACATTCCATTATGATGTCATAATGTAACATTCCATTATGATGTCATAATGCAAAATTCCATTATGATGTCATAATGCAAAATTTCATTATGATGTCATAATGCAAAATTCCATTATGATGTCATAATGTAGAACTCCATTATGATGTCATAATGTAAAATTCCATTATGATGTCATAATGCAAAATTCCATTATGATGTCATAATGCAAAATTCCATTATGATGTCATAATGCAAAATTCCATTATGATGTCATAATGCAAAATTCCATTATGATGTCATAATGTAAAATTCCATTATGATGTCATAATGCAAAATTCCATTATGATGTCATAATGTAAAATTCCATTATGATGTCATAATGCAAAATTCCATTATGAGGTCATAATGCAAAATTCCATTATGAGGTCATAATGCAAAATTCCATTATGATGTCATAATGTAAAATTCCCTTTTGATGTCATAATGTAAAATTCCATTATGATGTCATAATGCAAAATTCCATTATGATGTCATAATGTAAAATTCCATTATGATGTCATAATGCAAAATTCCATTATGATGTCATAATGTAAAATTCCATTATGATGTCATAATGCAAAATTCCATTATGATGTCATAATGTAAAATTCCATTATGATGTCATAATGCAAAATTCCATTATGATGTCATAATGCAAAATTCCATTATGAGGTCATAATGCAAAATTCCATTATGAGGTCATAATGCAAAATTCCATTATGAGGTCATAATGCAAAATTCCATTATGAGGTCATAATGTAAAATTCCCTTTTGATGTCATAATGTAAAATTCCATTATGATGTCATAATGCAAAATTCCATTATGAGGTCATAATGCAAAATTCCATTATGAGATCATAATGCAAAATTCCATTATGATGTCATAATGTAACATTCCATTATGATGTCATAATGTAACATTCCATTATGATGTCATAATGTAACATTCCATTATGATGTCATAATGCAAAATTCCATTATGATGTCATAATGCAAAATTCCATTATGATGTCATAATGCAAAATTTCATTATGATGTCATAATGCAAAATTCCATTATAATGTCATAATGTAGAACTCCATTATGATGTCATAATGAAAAATTCCATTATGATGTCATAATGCAAAATTCCATTATGATGTCATAATGCAAAATTCCATTATGATGTCATAATGTAAAATTCCATTATGATGTCATAATGCAAAATTCCATTATGATGTCATAATGTAAAATTCCATTATGATGTCATAATGCAAAATTCCATTATGATGTCATAATGCAAAATTCCATTATGAGGTCATAATGCAAAATTCCATTATGAGGTCATAATGCAAAATTCCATTATGATGTCATAATGCAAAATTCCATTATGAGGTCATAATGTAAAATTCCCTTTTGATGTCATAATGTAAAATTCCATTATGATGTCATAATGCAAAATTCCATTTTGAGGTCATAATGCAAAATTCCATTATGAGATCATAATGCAAAATTCCATTATGATGTCATAATGTAACATTCCATTATGATGTCATAATGTAACATTCCATTATGATGTCATAATGTAACATTTCATTATGATGTCATAATGCAAAATTCCATTATGATGTCATAATGCAAAATTCCATTATGATGTCATAATGCAAAATTTCATTATGATGTCATAATGCAAAATTCCATTATGATGTCATAATGTAGAACTCCATTATGATGTCATAATGAAAAATTCCATTATGATGTCATAATGCAAAATTCCATTATGATGTCATAATGCAAAATTCCATTATGATGTCATAATGTAAAATTCCATTATGATGTCATAATGTAAAATTCCATTATGATGTCATAATGTAAAATTCCATTATGATGTCATAATGCAAAATTCCATTATGATGTCATAATGCAAAATTCCATTATGATGTCATAATGTAAAATTCTATTATGATGTCATAATGCAAAATTCCATTATGATGTCATAATGCAAAATTCCATTATGATGTCATAATGCAAAATTACCTTTTGATGTCATAATGTAACATTCCATTATGATGTCATAATGTAAAATCCCATTATGAGGTCATAATGTAAAATCCCATTATGAGGTCATAATGTAAAATTCCATTATGATGTCATAATGCAAAATTCCATTATGATGTCATAATGCAAAATTCCATTATGATGTCATAATGCAAAATTCCATTATGATGTCATAATGCAAAATTCCATTATGATGTCATAATGTAAAATTCCATTATGATGTCATAATGCAAAATTCCATTATGATGTCATAATGTAAAATTCCATTATGATGTCATAATGCAAAATTCCATTATGAGGTCATAATGCAAAATTCCATTATGAGGTCATAATGTAAAATTCCCTTTTGATGTCATAATGTAACATTCCATTATGATGTCATAATGCAAAATTCCATTATGAGGTCATAATGCAAAATTCCATTATGAGGTCATAATGCAAAATTCCATTATGATGTCATAATGTAAAATTCCCTTTTGATGTCATAATGTAAAATTCCATTATGATGTCATAATGCAAAATTCCATTATGATGTCAATGTAAAATTCTATTATGATGTCATAATGCAAAATTCCATTATGATGTCATAATGTAAAATTCCATTATGATGTCATAATGCAAAATTCCATTATGATGTCATAATGCAAAATTCCATTATGAGGTCATAATGCAAAATTCCATTATGAGGTCATAATGCAAAATTCCATTATGAGGTCATAATGCAAAATTCCATTATGAGGTCATAATGTAAAATTCCCTTTTGATGTCATAATGTAAAATTCCATTATGATGTCATAATGCAAAATTCCATTATGAGGTCATAATGCAAAATTCCATTATGAGATCATAATGCAAAATTCCATTATGATGTCATAATGTAACATTCCATTATGATGTCATAATGTAACATTCCATTATGATGTCATAATGTAACATTCCATTATGATGTCATAATGTAACATTCCATTATGATGTCATAATGCAAAATTCCATTATGATGTCATAATGCAAAATTTCATTATGATGTCATAATGCAAAATTCCATTATGATGTCATAATGTAGAACTCCATTATGATGTCATAATGTAAAATTCCATTATGATGTCATAATGTAAAATTCCATTATGATGTCATAATGCAAAATTCCATTATGATGTCATAATGCAAAATTCCATTATGATGTCATAATGCAAAATTCCCTTTTGATGTCATAATGTAACATTCCATTATGATGTCATAATGTAAAATCCCATTATGAGGTCATAATGTAAAATCCCATTATGAGGTCATAATGTAAAATCCCATTATGAGGTCATAATGTAAAATTCCATTATGATGTCATAATGCAAAATTCCATTATGATGTCATAATGCAAAATTCCATTATGATGTCATAATGCAAAATTCCATTATGATGTCATAATGCAGAACTCCATTATGATGTCATAATGCAAAATTCCATTATGATGTCATAATGCAGAACTCCATTATGATGTCATAATGCAAAATTCCATTATGATGTCATAATGCAAAATTCCATTATGATGTCATAATGCAAAATTCCATTATGATGTCATAATGCAAAATTCCATTATGATGTCATAATGTAAAATTCCATTATGATGTCATAATGCAAAATTCCATTATGATGTCATAATGTAAAATTCCATTATGATGTCATAATGCAAAATTCCATTATGAGGTCATAATGCAAAATTCCATTATGAGGTCATAATGCAAAATTCCATTATGAGGTCATAATGCAAAATTCCATTATGAGGTCATAATGCAAAATTCCATTATGAGGTCATAATGTAAAATTCCCTTTTGACGTCATAATGTAACATTCCATTATGAGGTCATAATGCAAAATTCCATTATGAGGTCATAATGCAAAATTCCATTATGAGGTCATAATGCAAAATTCCATTATGATGTCATAATGTAACATTCCATTATGATGTCATAATGTAACATTCCATTATGATGTCATAATGTAACATTCCATTATGATGTCATAATGTAACATTCCATTATGATGTCATAATGTAACATTCCATTATGATGTCATAATGCAAAATTCCATTATGATGTCATAATGCAAAATTTCATTATGATGTCATAATGCAAAATTCCATTATGATGTCATAATGTAGAACTCCATTATGATGTCATAATGTAAAATTCCATTATGATGTCATAATGCAAAATTCCATTATGATGTCATAATGCAAAATTCCATTATGATGTCATAATGCAAATTTCCATTATGATGTCATAATGCAAAATTCCATTCTGATGTCATAATGTAAAATTCCATTATGATGTCATAATGCAAAATTCCATTATGATGTCATAATGTAAAATTCCATTATGATGTCATAATGCAAAATTCCATTATGAGGTCATAATGCAAAATTCCATTATGATGTCATAATGCAAAATTCCATTATGATGTCATAATGTAAAATTCCCTTTTGATGTCATAATGTAAAATTCCATTATGATGTCATAATGCAAAATTCCATTATGATGTCATAATGTAAAATTCCATTATGATGTCATAATGCAAAATTCCATTATGATGTCATAATGTAAAATTCCATTATGATGTCATAATGCAAAATTCCATTATGATGTCATAATGCAAAATTCCATTATGAGGTCATAATGCAAAATTCCATTATGAGGTCATAATGCAAAATTCCATTATGATGTCATAATGCAAAATTCCATTATGAGGTCATAATGTAAAATTCCCTTTTGATGTCATAATGTAAAATTCCATTATGATGTCATAATGCAAAATTCCATTATGAGGTCATAATGCAAAATTCCACTATGAGATCATAATGCAAAATTCCATTATGATGTCATAATGTAACATTCCATTATGATGTCATAATGCAAAATTCCATTATGATGTCATAATGCAAAATTCCATTATGATGTCATAATGCAAAATTCCATTATGATGTCATAATGTAAAATTCCATTATGATGTCATAATGCAAAATTCCATTATGATGTCATAATGCAAAATTCCATTATGAGGTCATAATGCAAAATTCCATTATGATGTCATAATGCAAAATTCCATTATGATGTCATAATGTAAAATTCCCTTTTGATGTCATAATGTAAAATTCCATTATGATGTCATAATGCAAAATTCCATTATGATGTCAATGTAAAATTCCATTATGATGTCATAATGCAAAATTCCATTATGATGTCATAATGTAAAATTCCATTATGATGTCATAATGCAAAATTCCATTATGATGTCATAATGCAAAATTCCATTATGAGGTCATAATGCAAAATTCCATTATGAGGTCATAATGCAAAATTCCATTATGAGGTCATAATGCAAAATTCCATTATGAGGTCATAATGTAAAATTCCCTTTTGATGTCATAATGTAAAATTCCATTATGATGTCATAATGCAAAATTTCATTATGAGGTCATAATGCAAAATTCCATTATGAGATCATAATGCAAAATTCCATTATGATGTCATAATGTAACATTCCATTATGATGTCATAATGTAACATTCCATTATGATGTCATAATGTAACATTCCATTATGATGTCATAATGTAACATTCCATTATGATGTCATAATGCAAAATTCCATTATGATGTCATAATGCAAAATTTCATTATGATGTCATAATGCAAAATTCCATTATGATGTCATAATGTAGAACTCCATTATGATGTCATAATGTAAAATTCCATTATGATGTCATAATGTAAAATTCCATTATGATGTCATAATGCAAAATTCCATTATGATGTCATAATGCAAAATTCCATTATGATGTCATAATGCAAAATTCCCTTTTGATGTCATAATGCAAAATTCCATTATGATGTCATAATGCAAAATTTCATTATGATGTCATAATGCAAAATTCCATTATGATGTCATAATGTAGAACTCCATTATGATGTCATAATGTAAAATTCCATTATGATGTCATAATGCAAAATTCCATTATGATGTCATAATGCAAAATTCCATTATGATGTCATAATGTAAAATTCCATTATGATGTCATAATGCAAAATTCCATTATGATGTCATAATGCAAAATTCCATTATGATGTCATAATGCAAAATTCCATTATGAGGTCATAATGCAAAATTCCATTATGAGGTCATAATGCAAAATTCCATTATGAGGTCATAATGTAAAATTCCCTTTTGATGTCATAATGTAAAATTCCATTATGATGTCATAATGCAAAATTCCACTATGAGGTCATAATGCAAAATTCCATTATGAGATCATAATGCAAAATTCCATTATGATGTCATAATGTAACATTCCATTATGATGTAATAATGTAACATTCCATTATGATGTCATAATGTAACATTCCATTATGATGTCATAATGTAACATTCCATTATGATGTCATAATGCAAAATTCCATTATGATGTCATAATGCAAAATTTCATTATGATGTCATAATGCAAAATTCCATTATGATGTCATAATGTAGAACTCCATTATGATGTCATAATGTAAAATTCCATTATGATGTCATAATGCAAAATTCCATTATGATGTCATAATGCAAAATTCCATTATGATGTCATAATGTAAAATTCCATTATGATGTCATAATGTAAAATTCCATTATGATGTCATAATGCAAAATTCCATTATGATGTCATAATGCAAAATTCCATTATGATGTCATAATGTAAAATTCTATTATGATGTCATAATGCAAAATTCCATTATGATGTCATAATGCAAAATTCCATTATGATGTCATAATGCAAAATTCCCTTTTGATGTCATAATGTAACATTCCATTATGATGTCATAATGTAAAATCCCATTATGAGGTCATAATGTAAAATCCCATTATGAGGTCATAATGTAAAATCCCATTATGAGGTCATAATGTAAAATCCCATTATGATGCCATAATGCAAAATTCCATTATGATGCCATAATGCAAAATTCCATTATGATGTCATAATGCAAAATTCCATTATGATGTCAAAATGCAACATTCCATTATGATGTCAAAATGCAAAATTCCATTATGATGTCATAATGCAAAATTTCATTATGATGTCATAATGCAAAATTCCATTATGATGTCATAATGCAGAACTCCATTATGATGTCATAATGTAAAATTCCATTATGATGTCATAATGCAAAATTCCATTATGATGTCATAATGCAAAATTCCATTATGATGTCATAATGCAAAATTCCATTATGATGTCATAATGTAAAATTCCATTATGATGTCATAATGTAAAATTCCATTATGATGTCATAATGTAAAATTCCATTATGATGTCATAATGCAAAGTTCCATTATGATGTCATAATGCAAAATTCCATTATGATGTCATAATGTAAAATTCTATTATGATGTCATAATGTAAAATTCCCTTTTGATGTCATAATGTAAAATTCCATTATGATGTCATACTGCAAAATTCCATTATGATGTCATAATGTAAAATTCCATTATGATGTCATAATGCAAAATTCCATTATGATGTCATAATGTAAAATTCCATTATGATGTCATAATGCAAAATTCCATTATGATGTCATAATGCAAAATTCCATTATGAGGTCATAATGCAAAATTCCATTATGATGTCATAATGCAAAATTCCATTATGAGGTCATAATGCAAAATTCCATTATGAGGTCATAATGTAAAATTCCCTTTTGATGTCATAATGTAACATTCCATTATGATGTCATAATGCAACATTCCATTATGATGTCATAATGCAAAATTCCATTATGATGTCATAATGTAAAATTCCATTATGATGTCATAATGCAAAATTCCATTATGATGTCATAATGTAAAATTCCATTATGATGTCATAATGCAAAATTCCATTATGATGTCATAATGCAAAATTCCATTATGATGTCATAATGTAAAATTCCATTATGATGTCATAATGTAGAACTCCATTATGATGTCATAATGTAAAATTCCATTATGATGTCATAATGCAAAATTCCATTATGATGTCATAATGCAAAATTCCATTATGATGTCATAATGCAAATTTCCATTATGATGTCATAATGCAAAATTCCATTATGATGTCATAATGTAAAATTCCATTATGATGTCATAATGCAAAATTCCATTATGATGTCATAATGTAAAATTCCATTATGATGTCATAATGTAAAATTCCATTATGATGTCATAATGCAAAATTCCATTATGAGGTCATAATGCAAAATTCCATTATGATGTCATAATGCAAAATTCCATTATGATGTCATAATGCAAAATTCCATTATGATGTCATAATGTAAAATTCCCTTTTGATGTCATAATGTAAAATTCCATTATGATGTCATAATGCAAAATTCCATTATGATGTCATAATGTAAAATTCCATTATGATGTCATAATGCAAAATTCCATTATGATGTCATAATGTAAAATTCCATTATGATGTCATAATGCAAAATTCCATTATGATGTCATAATGCAAAATTCCATTATGATGTCATAATGCAAAATTCCATTATGAGGTCATAATGCAAAATTCCATTATGAGGTCATAATGCAAAATTCCATTATGAGGTCATAATGCAAAATTCCATTATGATGTCATAATGCAAAATTCCATTATGAGGTCATAATGTAAAATTCCCTTTTGATGTCATAATGTAAAATTCCATTATGATGTCATAATGCAAAATTCCATTATGAGGTCATAATGCAAAATTCCATTATGAGATCATAATGCAAAATTCCATTATGATGTCATAATGTAACATTCCATTATGATGTCATAATGTAACATTCCATTATGATGTCATAATGTAACATTCCATTATGATGTCATAATGCAAAATTCCATTATGATGTCATAATGCAAAATTCCATTATGATGTCATAATGCAAAATTTCATTATGATGTCATAATGCAAAATTCCATTATAATGTCATAATGTAGAACTCCATTATGATGTCATAATGAAAAATTCCATTATGATGTCATAATGCAAAATTCCATTATGATGTCATAATGCAAAATTCCATTATGATGTCATAATGTAAAATTCCATTATGATGTCATAATGCAAAATTCCATTATGATGTCATAATGTAAAATTCCATTATGATGTCATAATGCAAAATTCCATTATGATGTCATAATGCAAAATTCCATTATGAGGTCATAATGCAAAATTCCATTATGAGGTCATAATGCAAAATTCCATTATGATGTCATAATGCAAAATTCCATTATGAGGTCATAATGTAAAATTCCCTTTTGATGTCATAATGTAAAATTCCATTATGATGTCATAATGCAAAATTCCATTTTGAGGTCATAATGCAAAATTCCATTATGAGATCATAATGCAAAATTCCATTATGATGTCATAATGTAACATTCCATTATGATGTCATAATGTAACATTCCATTATGATGTCATAATGTAACATTTCATTATGATGTCATAATGCAAAATTCCATTATGATGTCATAATGCAAAATTCCATTATGATGTCATAATGCAAAATTTCATTATGATGTCATAATGCAAAATTCCATTATGATGTCATAATGTAGAACTCCATTATGATGTCATAATGAAAAATTCCATTATGATGTCATAATGCAAAATTCCATTATGATGTCATAATGCAAAATTCCATTATGATGTCATAATGTAAAATTCCATTATGATGTCATAATGTAAAATTCCATTATGATGTCATAATGTAAAATTCCATTATGATGTCATAATGTAAAATTCCATTATGATGTCATAATGCAAAATTCCATTATGATGTCATAATGCAAAATTCCATTATGATGTCATAATGTAAAATTCTATTATGATGTCATAATGCAAAATTCCATTATGATGTCATAATGCAAAATTCCATTATGATGTCATAATGTAAAATTCCATTATGAGGTCATAATGCAAAATTCCATTATGAGGTCATAATGTAAAATTCCCTTTTGATGTCATAATGTAACATTCCATTATGATGTCATAATGCAAAATTCCACTATGAGGTCATAATGCAAAATTCCATTATGAGGTCATAATGCAAAATTCCATTATGAGGTCATAATGTAACATTCCATTATGAGGTCATAATGTAACATTCCATTATGATGTCATAATGTAACATTCCATTATGATGTTATAATGTAACATTCCATTATGATGTCATATTGCAAAATTCCATTATGATGTCATAATGCAAAATTTCATTATGATGTCATAATGCAAAATTCCATTATGATGTCATAATGTAGAACTCCATTATGATGTCATAATGTAAAATTCCATTATGATGTCATAATGCAAAATTCCATTATGATGTCATAATGCAAAATTCCATTATGATGTCATAATGCAAATTTCCATTATGATGTCATAATGCAAAATTCCATTATGATGTCATAATGTAAAATTCCATTATGATGTCATAATGCAAAATTCCATTATGATGTCATAATGCAAAATTCCATTATGAGGTCATAATGCAAAATTCCATTATGATGTCATAATGCAAAATTCCATTATGATGTCATAATGTAAAATTCCCTTTTGATGTCATAATGTAAAATTCCATTATGATGTCATAATGCAAAATTCCATTATGATGTCAATGTAAAATTCCATTATGATGTCATAATGCAAAATTCCATTATGATGTCATAATGTAAAATTCCATTATGATGTCATAATGCAAAATTCCATTATGATGTCATAATGCAAAATTCCATTATGAGGTCATAATGCAAAATTCCATTATGAGGTCATAATGCAAAATTCCATTATGAGGTCATAATGCAAAATTCCATTATGAGGTCATAATGTAAAATTCCATTATGAGGTCATAATGCAAAATTCCATTATGAGATCATAATGCAAAATTCCATTATGATGTCATAATGTAACATTCCATTATGATGTCATAATGTAACATTCCATTATGATGTCATAATGTAAAATTCCATTATGATGTCATAATGCAAAGTTCCATTATGATGTCATAATGCAAAATTCCATTATGATGTCATAATGTAAAATTCTATTATGATGTCATAATGTAAAATTCCCTTTTGATGTCATAATGTAAAATTCCATTATGATGTCATACTGCAAAATTCCATTATGATGTCATAATGTAAAATTCCATTATGATGTCATAATGCAAAATTCCATTATGATGTCATAATGTAAAATTCCATTATGATGTCATAATGCAAAATTCCATTATGATGTCATAATGCAAAATTCCATTATGAGGTCATAATGCAAAATTCCATTATGATGTCATAATGCAAAATTCCATTATGAGGTCATAATGCAAAATTCCATTATGAGGTCATAATGTAAAATTCCCTTTTGATGTCATAATGTAACATTCCATTATGATGTCATAATGCAACATTCCATTATGATGTCATAATGCAAAATTCCATTATGATGTCATAATGTAAAATTCCATTATGATGTCATAATGCAAAATTCCATTATGATGTCATAATGTAAAATTCCATTATGATGTCATAATGCAAAATTCCATTATGATGTCATAATGCAAAATTCCATTATGATGTCATAATGTAAAATTCCATTATGATGTCATAATGTAGAACTCCATTATGATGTCATAATGTAAAATTCCATTATGATGTCATAATGCAAAATTCCATTATGATGTCATAATGCAAAATTCCATTATGATGTCATAATGCAAATTTCCATTATGATGTCATAATGCAAAATTCCATTATGATGTCATAATGTAAAATTCCATTATGATGTCATAATGCAAAATTCCATTATGATGTCATAATGTAAAATTCCATTATGATGTCATAATGTAAAATTCCATTATGATGTCATAATGCAAAATTCCATTATGAGGTCATAATGCAAAATTCCATTATGATGTCATAATGCAAAATTCCATTATGATGTCATAATGCAAAATTCCATTATGATGTCATAATGTAAAATTCCCTTTTGATGTCATAATGTAAAATTCCATTATGATGTCATAATGCAAAATTCCATTATGATGTCATAATGTAAAATTCCATTATGATGTCATAATGCAAAATTCCATTATGATGTCATAATGTAAAATTCCATTATGATGTCATAATGCAAAATTCCATTATGATGTCATAATGCAAAATTCCATTATGATGTCATAATGCAAAATTCCATTATGAGGTCATAATGCAAAATTCCATTATGAGGTCATAATGCAAAATTCCATTATGATGTCATAATGCAAAATTCCATTATGATGTCATAATGCAAAATTCCATTATGAGGTCATAATGTAAAATTCCCTTTTGATGTCATAATGTAAAATTCCATTATGATGTCATAATGCAAAATTCCATTATGAGGTCATAATGCAAAATTCCATTATGAGATCATAATGCAAAATTCCATTATGATGTCATAATGTAACATTCCATTATGATGTCATAATGTAACATTCCATTATGATGTCATAATGTAACATTCCATTATGATGTCATAATGCAAAATTCCATTATGATGTCATAATGCAAAATTCCATTATGATGTCATAATGCAAAATTTCATTATGATGTCATAATGCAAAATTCCATTATAATGTCATAATGTAGAACTCCATTATGATGTCATAATGAAAAATTCCATTATGATGTCATAATGCAAAATTCCATTATGATGTCATAATGCAAAATTCCATTATGATGTCATAATGTAAAATTCCATTATGATGTCATAATGCAAAATTCCATTATGATGTCATAATGTAAAATTCCATTATGATGTCATAATGCAAAATTCCATTATGATGTCATAATGCAAAATTCCATTATGAGGTCATAATGCAAAATTCCATTATGAGGTCATAATGCAAAATTCCATTATGATGTCATAATGCAAAATTCCATTATGAGGTCATAATGTAAAATTCCCTTTTGATGTCATAATGTAAAATTCCATTATGATGTCATAATGCAAAATTCCATTTTGAGGTCATAATGCAAAATTCCATTATGAGATCATAATGCAAAATTCCATTATGATGTCATAATGTAACATTCCATTATGATGTCATAATGTAACATTCCATTATGATGTCATAATGTAACATTTCATTATGATGTCATAATGCAAAATTCCATTATGATGTCATAATGCAAAATTCCATTATGATGTCATAATGCAAAATTTCATTATGATGTCATAATGCAAAATTCCATTATGATGTCATAATGTAGAACTCCATTATGATGTCATAATGAAAAATTCCATTATGATGTCATAATGCAAAATTCCATTATGATGTCATAATGCAAAATTCCATTATGATGTCATAATGTAAAATTCCATTATGATGTCATAATGTAAAATTCCATTATGATGTCATAATGTAAAATTCCATTATGATGTCATAATGTAAAATTCCATTATGATGTCATAATGCAAAATTCCATTATGATGTCATAATGCAAAATTCCATTATGATGTCATAATGTAAAATTCTATTATGATGTCATAATGCAAAATTCCATTATGATGTCATAATGCAAAATTCCATTATGATGTCATAATGTAAAATTCCATTATGAGGTCATAATGCAAAATTCCATTATGAGGTCATAATGTAAAATTCCCTTTTGATGTCATAATGTAACATTCCATTATGATGTCATAATGCAAAATTCCATTATGAGGTCATAATGCAAAATTCCATTATGAGGTCATAATGCAAAATTCCATTATGAGGTCATAATGTAACATTCCATTATGAGGTCATAATGTAACATTCCATTATGATGTCATAATGTAACATTCCATTATGATGTTATAATGTAACATTCCATTATGATGTCATATTGCAAAATTCCATTATGATGTCATAATGCAAAATTTCATTATGATGTCATAATGCAAAATTCCATTATGATGTCATAATGTAGAACTCCATTATGATGTCATAATGTAAAATTCCATTATGATGTCATAATGCAAAATTCCATTATGATGTCATAATGCAAAATTCCATTATGATGTCATAATGCAAATTTCCATTATGATGTCATAATGCAAAATTCCATTATGATGTCATAATGTAAAATTCCATTATGATGTCATAATGCAAAATTCCATTATGATGTCATAATGCAAAATTCCATTATGAGGTCATAATGCAAAATTCCATTATGATGTCATAATGCAAAATTCCATTATGATGTCATAATGTAAAATTCCCTTTTGATGTCATAATGTAAAATTCCATTATGATGTCATAATGCAAAATTCCATTATGATGTCAATGTAAAATTCCATTATGATGTCATAATGCAAAATTCCATTATGATGTCATAATGTAAAATTCCATTATGATGTCATAATGCAAAATTCCATTATGATGTCATAATGCAAAATTCCATTATGAGGTCATAATGCAAAATTCCATTATGAGGTCATAATGCAAAATTCCATTATGAGGTCATAATGCAAAATTCCATTATGAGGTCATAATGTAAAATTCCATTATGAGGTCATAATGCAAAATTCCATTATGAGATCATAATGCAAAATTCCATTATGATGTCATAATGTAACATTCCATTATGATGTCATAATGTAACATTCCATTATGATGTCATAATGTAACATTCCATTATGATGTCATAATGTAACATTCCATTATGATGTCATTATGCAAAATTCCATTATGATGTCATAATGCAAAATTTCATTATGATGTCATAATGCAAAATTCCATTATGATGTCATAATGTAGAACTCCATTATGATGTCATAATGTAAAATTCCATTATGATGTCATAATGTAAAATTCCATTATGATGTCATAATGCAAAATTCCATTATGATGTCATAATGCAAAATTCCATTATGATGTCATAATGCAAAATTCCCTTTTGATGTCATAATGTAACATTCCATTATGATGTCATAATGTAAAATCCCATTATGAGGTCATAATGTAAAATCCCATTATGATGTCATAATGTAACATTCCATTATGATGTTATAATGTAACATTCCATTATGATGTCATAATGCAAAATTCCATTATGATGTCATAATGCAAAATTTCATTATGATGTCATAATGCAAAATTCCATTATGATGTCATAATGTAGAACTCCATTATGATGTCATAATGTAAAATTCCATTATGATGTCATAATGCAAAATTCCATTATGATGTCATAATGCAAAATTCCATTATGATGTCATAATGCAAATTTCCATTATGATGTCATAATGCAAAATTCCATTATGATGTCATAATGTAAAATTCCATTATGATGTCATAATGCAAAATTCCATTATGATGTCATAATGCAAAATTCCATTATGAGGTCATAATGCAAAATTCCATTATGATGTCATAATGCAAAATTCCATTATGATGTCATAATGTAAAATTCCCTTTTGATGTCATAATGTAAAATTCCATTATGATGTCATAATGCAAAATTCCATTATGATGTCAATGTAAAATTCCATTATGATGTCATAATGCAAAATTCCATTATGATGTCATAATGTAAAATTCCATTATGATGTCATAATGCAAAATTCCATTATGATGTCATAATGCAAAATTCCATTATGAGGTCATAATGCAAAATTCCATTATGAGGTCATAATGCAAAATTCCATTATGAGGTCATAATGCAAAATTCCATTATGAGGTCATAATGTAAAATTCCATTATGAGGTCATAATGCAAAATTCCATTATGAGATCATAATGCAAAATTCCATTATGATGTCATAATGTAACATTCCATTATGATGTCATAATGTAACATTCCATTATGATGTCATAATGTAACATTCCATTATGATGTCATAATGTAACATTCCATTATGATGTCATTATGCAAAATTCCATTATGATGTCATAATGCAAAATTTCATTATGATGTCATAATGCAAAATTCCATTATGATGTCATAATGTAGAACTCCATTATGATGTCATAATGTAAAATTCCATTATGATGTCATAATGTAAAATTCCATTATGATGTCATAATGCAAAATTCCATTATGATGTCATAATGCAAAATTCCATTATGATGTCATAATGCAAAATTCCCTTTTGATGTCATAATGTAACATTCCATTATGATGTCATAATGTAAAATCCCATTATGAGGTCATAATGTAAAATCCCATTATGAGGTCATAATGTAAAATCCCATTATGAGGTCATAATGTAAAATTCCATTATGATGTCATAATGCAAAATTCCATTATGATGTCATAATGCAAAATTCCATTATGATGTCATAATGCAAAATTCCATTATGATGTCATAATGCAGAACTCCATTATGATGTCATAATGCAAAATTCCATTATGATGTCATAATGCAGAACTCCATTATGATGTCATAATGCAAAATTCCATTATGATGTCATAATGCAAAATTCCATTATGATGTCATAATGCAAAATTCCATTATGATGTCATAATGCAAAATTCCATTATGATGTCATAATGCAAAATTCCATTATGATGTCATAATGTAAAATTCCATTATGATGTCATAATGCAAAATTCCATTATGATGTCATAATGTAAAATTCCATTATGATGTCATAATGCAAAATACCATTATGAGGTCATAATGCAAAATTCCATTATGAGGTCATAATGCAAAATTCCATTATGAGGTCATAATGCAAAATTCCATTATGATGTCATAATGCAAAATTCCATTATGAGGTCATAATGTAAAATTCCCTTTTGATGTCATAATGTAAAATTCCATTATGATGTCATAATGCAAAATTCCATTATGAGGTCATAATGTAAAATTCCACTATGAGATCATAATGCAAAATTCCATTATGATGTCATAATGTAACATTCCATTATGATGTCATAATGCAAAATTCCATTATGATGTCATAATGCAAAATTCCATTATGATGTCATAATGCAAAATTTCATTATGATGTCATAATGCAAAATTCCATTATGATGTCATAATGTAGAACTCCATTATGATGTAATAATGAAAAATTCCATTATGATGTCATAATGTAAAATTCCATTATGATGTCATAATGTAAAATTCCATTATGATGTCATAATGTAAAATTCCATTATGATGTCATAATGCAAAATTCCATTATGATGTCATAATGCAAAATTCCATTATGATGTCATAATGTAAAATTCTATTATGATGTCATAATGCAAAATTCCATTATGATGTCATAATGCAATATTCCATTATGATGTCATAATGCAAAATTCCCTTTTGATGTCATAATGTAACATTCCATTATGATGTCATAATGTAAAATCCCATTATGAGGTCATAATGTAAAATCCCATTATGAGGTCATAATGTAAAATTCCATTATGATGCCATAATGCAAAATTCCATTATGATGTCATAATGCAAAATTCAATTATGATGTCATAATGCAAAATTCCATTATGATGTCATAATGCAAAATTCCATTATGATGTCAAAATGCAACATTCCATTATGATGTCAAAATGCAACATTCCATTATGATGTCATAATGTAACATTCCATTATGATGTCATAATGTAACATTCCATTATGATGTCATAATGTAACATTCCATTATGATGTCATAATGCAAAATTCCATTATGATGTCATAATGTAAAATTCCATTATGATGTCATAATGCAAAAATTCCCTTTTGATGTCATAATGTAACATTCCATTATGATGTCATAATGCAAAATTCCATTATGATGTCATAATGTAACATTCCATTATGATGTCATAATGTAACATTCCATTATGATGTCATAATGTAACATTCCATTATGATGTCATAATGTAACATTCCATTATGATGTCATAATGCAAAATTCCATTATGATGTCTAAATGCAAAATTCCATTATGATGTCATAATGTAACATTCCATTATGATGTCATAATGTAACATTCCATTATGATGTCATAATGCAAAATTCCATTATGATGTCATAATGCAAAATTTCATTATGATGTCATAATGCAAAATTCCATTATGATGTCATAATGCAGAACTCCATTATGATGTCATAATGTAAAATTCCATTATGATGTCATAATGCAAAATTCCATTACGATGTCATAATGCAAAATTCCATTACGATGTCATAATGCAAAATTCCATTATGATGTCATAATGCAAAATTCCATTATGATGTCATAATGCAAAATTCCATTATGATGTCATAATGCAAAATTCCATTATGATGTCATAATGTAAAATTCCATTATGATGTCATAATGTAAAATTCCATTATGATGTCATAATGCAAAGTTCCATTATGATGTCATAATGCAAAATTCCATTATGATGTCATAATGTAAAATTCTATTATGATGTCATAATGCAAAATTCCATTATGATGTCATAATGCAAAATTCCATTATGATGTCATAATGCAAAATTACCTTTTGATGTCATAATGTAACATTCCATTATGATGTCATAATGTAAAATCCCATTATGAGGTCATAATGTAAAATCCCATTATGAGGTCATAATGTAAAATTCCATTATGATGTCATAATGCAAAATTCCATTATGATGTCATAATGCAAAATTCCATTATGATGTCATAATGCAAAATTCCATTATGATGTCATAATGCAAAATTCCATTATGATGTCATAATGTAAAATTCCATTATGATGTCATAATGCAAAATTCCATTATGATGTCATAATGTAAAATTCCATTATGATGTCATAATGCAAAATTCCATTATGAGGTCATAATGCAAAATTCCATTATGAGGTCATAATGTAAAATTCCCTTTTGATGTCATAATGTAACATTCCATTATGATGTCATAATGCAAAATTCCATTATGAGGTCATAATGCAAAATTCCATTATGAGGTCATAATGCAAAATTCCATTATGAGGTCATAATGTAACATTCCATTATGAGGTCATAATGTAACATTCCATTATGAGGTCATAATGTAACATTCCATTATGAGGTCATAATGTAACATTTAGAGATGAGCGAACGTGTTCTTAACGAACACTTACGCACCCAGACACCGGCTTATCCGAGGACTTCAGTGTCCGCGCGTAAGTATTCGGCCGGCGCCGGGCGGCGGGGGGAGGTGCGGCGGCGCGGGCGGCAGCAGCGGGGAACAGGGGGGAGCCCTCTCTCTCTCCCTCTCCCCCCCACTCCCCGCCGCACCCCCCCGCGCTGCCACGGCGACCCCCGAACTTTTTTCGCCCGAGCACGGAATTGCTCGCAAAGTTCGGTGCTCGGGTGAAAAGGGGCGGAGCCGAACACGTTCGCTCATCTCTAGTAACATTCCATTATGATGTTATAATGTAACATTCCATTATAATGTCATAATGCAAAATTCCATTATGATGTCATAATGCAAAATTTCATTATGATGTCATAATGCAAAATTCCATTATGATGTCATAATGTAGAACTCCATTATGATGTCATAATGTAAAATTCCATTATGATGTCATAATGCAAAATTCCATTATGATGTCATAATGCAAAATTCCATTATGATGTCATAATGCAAATTTCCATTATGATGTCATAATGCAAAATTCCATTATGATGTCATAATGTAAAATTCCATTATGATGTCATAATGCAAAATTCCATTATGAGGTCATAATGCAAAATTCCATTATGATGTCATAATGCAAAATTCCATTATGATGTCATAATGTAAAATTCCCTTTTGATGTCATAATGTAAAATTCCATTATGATGTCATAATGTAAAATTCCCTTTTGATGTCATAATGTAAAATTCCATTATGATGTCATAATGCAAAATTCCATTATGATGTCAATGTAAAATTCCATTATGATGTCATAATGCAAAATTCCATTATGATGTCATAATGTAAAATTCCATTATGATGTCATAATGTAAAATTCCATTATGATGTCATAATGCAAAATTCCATTATGATGTCATAATGCAAAATTCCATTATGAGGTCATAATGCAAAATTCCATTATGAGGTCATAATGCAAAATTCCATTATGAGGTCATAATGCAAAATTCCATTATGAGGTCATAATGTAAAATTCCCTTTTGATGTCATAATGTAAAATTCCATTATGATGTCATAATGCAAAATTCCATTATGAGGTCATAATGCAAAATTCCATTATGAGATCATAATGCAAAATTCCATTATGATGTCATAATGTAACATTCCATTATGATGTCATAATGTAACATTCCATTATGATGTCATAATGTAACATTCCATTATGATGTCATAATGTAACATTCCATTATGATGTCATAATGCAAAATTCCATTATGATGTCATAATGCAAAATTTCATTATGATGTCATAATGCAAAATTCCATTATGATGTCATAATGTAGAACTCCATTATGATGTCATAATGTAAAATTCCATTATGATGTCATAATGTAAAATTCCATTATGATGTCATAATGCAAAATTCCATTATGATGTCATAATGCAAAATTCCATTATGATGTCATAATGCAAAATTCCCTTTTGATGTCATAATGTAACATTCCATTATGATGTCATAATGTAAAATCCCATTATGAGGTCATAATGTAAAATCCCATTATGAGGTCATAATGTAAAATCCCATTATGAGGTCATAATGTAAAATTCCATTATGATGTCATAATGCAAAATTCCATTATGATGTCATAATGCAAAATTCCATTATGATGTCATAATGCAAAATTCCATTATGATGTCATAATGCAGAACTCCATTATGATGTCATAATGCAAAATTCCATTATGATGTCATAATGCAGAACTCCATTATGATGTCATAATGCAAAATTCCATTATGATGTCATAATGCAAAATTCCATTATGATGTCATAATGCAAAATTCCATTATGATGTCATAATGCAAAATTCCATTATGATGTCATAATGTAAAATGCCATTATGATGTCATAATGCAAAATTCCATTATGAGGTCATAATGCAAAATTCCATTATGAGGTCATAATGCAAAATTCCATTATGAGGTCATAATGCAAAATTCCATTATGAGGTCATAATGTAAAATTCCCTTTTGATGTCATAATGTAACATTCCATTATGATGTCATAATGCAAAATTCCATTATGAGGTCATAATGCAAAATTCCATTATGAGGTCATAATGCAAAATTCCATTATGATGTCATAATGCAAAATTTCATTATGATGTCATAATGCAAAATTCCATTATGATGTCATAATGTAAAATTCCATTATGATGTCATAATGCAAAATTCCATTATGATGTCATAATGCAAAATTCCATTATGATGTCATAATGCAAAATTCCATTATGATGTCATAATGTAAAATGCCATTATGATGTCATAATGCAAAATTCCATTATGAGGTCATAATGCAAAATTCCATTATGAGGTCCTAATGCAAAATTCCATTATGAGGTCATAATGCAAAATTCCATTATGAGGTCATAATGTAAAATTCCCTTTTGATGTCATAATGTAACATTCCATTATGATGTCATAATGCAAAATTCCATTATGAGGTCATAATGCAAAATTCCATTATGAGGTCATAATGCAAAATTCCATTATGATGTCATAATGCAAAATTTCATTATGATGTCATAATGCAAAATTCCATTATGATGTCATAATGTAAAATTCCATTATGATGTCATAATGCAAAATTCCATTATGATGTCATAATGCAAAATTCCATTATGATGTCATAATGCAAATTTCCATTATGATGTCATAATGCAAAATTCCATTCTGATGTCATAATGTAAAATTCCATTATGATGTCATAATGCAAAATTCCATTATGATGTCATAATGTAAAATTCCATTATGATGTCATAATGCAAAATTCCATTATGAGGTCATAATGCAAAATTCCATTATGATGTCATAATGCAAAATTCCATTATGATGTCATAATGTAAAATTCCCTTTTGATGTCATAATGTAAAATTCCATTATGATGTCATAATGCAAAATTCCATTATGATGTCATAATGTAAAATTCCATTATGATGTCATAATGCAAAATTCCATTATGATGTCATAATGTAAAATTCCATTATGATGTCATAATGCAAAATTCCATTATGATGTCATAATGCAAAATTCCATTATGAGGTCATAATGCAAAATTCCATTATGATGTCATAATGCAAAATTCCATTATGAGGTCATAATGTAAAATTCCCTTTTGATGTCATAATGTAAAATTCCATTATGATGTCATAATGCAAAATTCCATTATGAGGTCATAATGCAAAATTCCACTATGAGATCATAATGCAAAATTCCATTATGATGTCATAATGTAACATTCCATTATGATGTCATAATGCAAAATTCCATTATGATGTCATAATGCAAAATTCCATTATGATGTCATAATGCAAAATTTCATTATGATGTCATAATGCAAAATTCCATTATGATGTCATAATGTAGAACTCCATTATGATGTAATAATGAAAAATTCCATTATGATGTCATAATGCAAAATTCCATTATGATGTCATAATGCAAAATTCCATTATGATGTCATAATGTAAAATTCCATTATGATGTCATAATGTAAAATTCCATTATGATGTCATAATGTAAAATTCCATTATGATGTCATAATGCAAAATTTCATTATGATGTCATAATGCAAAATTCCATTATGATGTCATAATGTAAAATTCTATTATGATGTCATAATGCAAAATTCCATTATGATGTCATAATGCAATATTCCATTATGATGTCATAATGCAAAATTCCCTTTTGATGTCATAATGTAACATTCCATTATGATGTCATAATGTAAAATCCCATTATGAGGTCATAATGTAAAATCCCATTATGAGGTCATAATGTAAAATTCCATTATGATGCCATAATGCAAAATTCCATTATGATGTCATAATGCAAAATTCAATTATGATGTCATAATGCAAAATTCCATTATGATGTCATAATGCAAAATTCCATTATGATGTCAAAATGCAACATTCCATTATGATGTCAAAATGCAACATTCCATTATGATGTCATAATGTAACATTCCATTATGATGTCATAATGTAACATTCCATTATGATGTCATAATGCAAAATTCCATTATGATGTCATAATGCAAAATTCCATTATGATGTCATAATGCAAAATTCCATTATGATGTCATAATGTAAAATTCCATTATGATGTCATAATGCAAAATTCCATTATGATGTCATAATGTAAAATTCCATTATGATGTCATAATGCAAAATTCCATTATGAGGTCATAATGCAAAATTCCATTATGAGGTCATAATGTAAAATTCCCTTTTGATGTCATAATGTAACATTCCATTATGATGTCATAATGCAAAATTCCATTATGAGGTCATAATGCAAAATTCCATTATGAGGTCATAATGCAAAATTCCATTATGAGGTCATAATGTAACATTCCATTATGAGGTCATAATGTAACATTCCATTATGAGGTCATAATGTAACATTCCATTATGAGGTCATAATGTAACATTCCATTATGATGTTATAATGTAACATTCCATTATAATGTCATAATGCAAAATTCCATTATGATGTCATAATGCAAAATTTCATTATGATGTCATAATGCAAAATTCCATTATGATGTCATAATGTAGAACTCCATTATGATGTCATAATGTAAAATTCCATTATGATGTCATAATGCAAAATTCCATTATGATGTCATAATGCAAAATTCCATTATGATGTCATAATGCAAATTTCCATTATGATGTCATAATGCAAAATTCCATTATGATGTCATAATGTAAAATTCCATTATGATGTCATAATGCAAAATTCCATTATGATGTCATAATGCAAAATTCCATTATGAGGTCATAATGCAAAATTCCATTATGATGTCATAATGCAAAATTCCATTATGATGTCATAATGTAAAATTCCCTTTTGATGTCATAATGTAAAATTCCATTATGATGTCATAATGTAAAATTCCCTTTTGATGTCATAATGTAAAATTCCATTATGATGTCATAATGCAAAATTCCATTATGATGTCAATGTAAAATTCCATTATGATGTCATAATGCAAAATTCCATTATGATGTCATAATGTAAAATTCCATTATGATGTCATAATGTAAAATTCCATTATGATGTCATAATGCAAAATTCCATTATGATGTCATAATGCAAAATTCCATTATGAGGTCATAATGCAAAATTCCATTATGAGGTCATAATGCAAAATTCCATTATGAGGTCATAATGCAAAATTCCATTATGAGGTCATAATGTAAAATTCCCTTTTGATGTCATAATGTAAAATTCCATTATGATGTCATAATGCAAAATTCCATTATGAGGTCATAATGCAAAATTCCATTATGAGATCATAATGCAAAATTCCATTATGATGTCATAATGTAACATTCCATTATGATGTCATAATGTAACATTCCATTATGATGTCATAATGTAACATTCCATTATGATGTCATAATGTAACATTCCATTATGATGTCATAATGCAAAATTCCATTATGATGTCATAATGCAAAATTTCATTATGATGTCATAATGCAAAATTCCATTATGATGTCATAATGTAGAACTCCATTATGATGTCATAATGTAAAATTCCATTATGATGTCATAATGTAAAATTCCATTATGATGTCATAATGCAAAATTCCATTATGATGTCATAATGCAAAATTCCATTATGATGTCATAATGCAAAATTCCCTTTTGATGTCATAATGTAACATTCCATTATGATGTCATAATGTAAAATCCCATTATGAGGTCATAATGTAAAATCCCATTATGAGGTCATAATGTAAAATCCCATTATGAGGTCATAATGTAAAATTCCATTATGATGTCATAATGCAAAATTCCATTATGATGTCATAATGCAAAATTCCATTATGATGTCATAATGCAAAATTCCATTATGATGTCATAATGCAGAACTCCATTATGATGTCATAATGCAAAATTCCATTATGATGTCATAATGCAGAACTCCATTATGATGTCATAATGCAAAATTCCATTATGATGTCATAATGCAAAATTCCATTATGATGTCATAATGCAAAATTCCATTATGATGTCATAATGCAAAATTCCATTATGATGTCATAATGTAAAATGCCATTATGATGTCATAATGCAAAATTCCATTATGAGGTCATAATGCAAAATTCCATTATGAGGTCATAATGCAAAATTCCATTATGAGGTCATAATGCAAAATTCCATTATGAGGTCATAATGTAAAATTCCCTTTTGATGTCATAATGTAACATTCCATTATGATGTCATAATGCAAAATTCCATTATGAGGTCATAATGCAAAATTCCATTATGAGGTCATAATGCAAAATTCCATTATGATGTCATAATGCAAAATTTCATTATGATGTCATAATGCAAAATTCCATTATGATGTCATAATGTAGAACTCCATTATGATGTCATAATGTAAAATTCCATTATGATGTCATAATGCAAAATTCCATTATGATGTCATAATGCAAAATTCCATTATGATGTCATAATGCAAATTTCCATTATGATGTCATAATGCAAAATTCCATTCTGATGTCATAATGTAAAATTCCATTATGATGTCATAATGCAAAATTCCATTATGATGTCATAATGTAAAATTCCATTATGATGTCATAATGCAAAATTCCATTATGAGGTCATAATGCAAAATTCCATTATGATGTCATAATGCAAAATTCCATTATGATGTCATAATGTAAAATTCCCTTTTGATGTCATAATGTAAAATTCCATTATGATGTCATAATGCAAAATTCCATTATGATGTCATAATGTAAAATTCCATTATGATGTCATAATGCAAAATTCCATTATGATGTCATAATGTAAAATTCCATTATGATGTCATAATGCAAAATTCCATTATGATGTCATAATGCAAAATTCCATTATGAGGTCATAATGCAAAATTCCATTATGATGTCATAATGCAACATTCCATTATGAGGTCATAATGTAAAATTCCCTTTTGATGTCATAATGTAAAATTCCATTATGATGTCATAATGCAAAATTCCATTATGAGGTCATAATGCAAAATTCCACTATGAGATCATAATGCAAAATTCCATTATGATGTCATAATGTAACATTCCATTATGATGTCATAATGCAAAATTCCATTATGATGTCATAATGCAAAATTCCATTATGATGTCATAATGCAAAATTTCATTATGATGTCATAATGCAAAATTCCATTATGATGTCATAATGTAGAACTCCATTATGATGTAATAATGAAAAATTCCATTATGATGTCATAATGCAAAATTCCATTATGATGTCATAATGCAAAATTCCATTATGATGTCATAATGTAAAATTCCATTATGATGTCATAATGTAAAATTCCATTATGATGTCATAATGTAAAATTCCATTATGATGTCATAATGCAAAATTTCATTATGATGTCATAATGCAAAATTCCATTATGATGTCATAATGTAAAATTCTATTATGATGTCATAATGCAAAATTCCATTATGATGTCATAATGCAATATTCCATTATGATGTCATAATGCAAAATTCCCTTTTGATGTCATAATGTAACATTCCATTATGATGTCATAATGTAAAATCCCATTATGAGGTCATAATGTAAAATCCCATTATGAGGTCATAATGTAAAATTCCATTATGATGCCATAATGCAAAATTCCATTATGATGTCATAATGCAAAATTCAATTATGATGTCATAATGCAAAATTCCATTATGATGTCATAATGCAAAATTCCATTATGATGTCAAAATGCAACATTCCATTATGATGTCAAAATGCAACATTCCATTATGATGTCATAATGTAACATTCCATTATGATGTCATAATGTAACATTCCATTATGATGTCATAATGTAACATTCCATTATGATGTCATAATGCAAAATTCCATTATGATGTCATAATGCAAAATTCCATTATGATGTCATAATGCAAAATTCCATTATGATGTCATAATGCAAAATTCCATTATGATGTCATAATGCAAAATTCCATTATGATGTCATAATGCAAAATTCCATTATGATGTCATAATGCAAAATTCCCTTTTGATGTCATAATGTAAAATTCCCTTTTGATGTCATAATGTAAAATTCCATTATGATGTCATAATGCAAAATTCCATTATGAGGTCATAATGCAAAATTCCATTATGAGGTCATAATGCAAAATTCCATTATGAGGTCATAATGCAAAATTCCATTATGATGTCATAATGTAACATTCCATTATGATGTCATAATGTAACATTCCATTATGAGGTCATAATGTAACATTCCATTATGATGTCATAATGCAAAATTCCAATTTGATGTCATAATGCAAAATTTCATTATGATGTGATTATGCAAAATTCCATTATGATGTCATAATGTAGAACTCCATTATGATGTCATAATGTAAAATTCCATTATGATGTCATAATGCAAAATTCCATTATGATGTCATAATGCAAAATTCCATTATGATGTCATAATGTAAAATTCCATTATGATGTCATAATGTAAAATTCCATTATGATGTCATAATGTAAAATTCCATTATGATGTCATAATGCAAAAATTCCCTTTTGATGTCATAATGTAACATTCCATTATGATGTCATAATGCAAAATTCCATTATGATGTCATAATGCAAAATTCCATTATGATGTCATAATGTAAAATTCCATTATGATGTCATAATGTAAAATTCCATTATGATGTCATAATGCAAAGTTCCATTATGATGTCATAATGCAAAATTCCATTATGATGTCATAATGTAAAATTCCATTATGATGTCATAATGCAAAATTCCATTATGATGTCATAATGCAAAATTCCATTATGATGTCATAATGCAAAATTCCATTATGATGTCATAATGCAAAATTACCTTTTGATGTCATAATGTAACATTCCATTATGATGTCATAATGTAAAATCCCATTATGAGGTCATAATGTAAAATCCCATTATGAGGTCATAATGTAAAATCCCATTATGAGGTCATAATGTAAAATTCCATTATGATGTCATAATGCAAAATTCCATTATGATGTCATAATGCAAAATTCCATTATGATGTCATAATGCAAAATTCCATTATGATGTCATAATGCAAAATTCCATTATGATGTCATAATGTAAAATTCCATTATGATGTCATAATGCAAAATTCCATTATGATGTCATAATGTAAAATTCCATTATGATGTCATAATGCAAAATTCCATTATGAGGTCATAATGCAAAATTCCATTATGAGGTCATAATGTAAAATTCCCTTTTGATGTCATAATGTAACATTCCATTATGATGTCATAATGCAAAATTCCATTATGATGTCATAATGTAACATTCCATTATGATGTCATAATGTAACATTCCATTATGATGTCATAATGTAACATTCCATTATGATGTTATAATGTAACATTCCATTATGATGTCATAATGCAAAATTCCATTATGATGTCATAATGCAAAATTCCATTATGATGTCATAATGTAAAATTCCATTATCATGTCATAATGCAAAATTCCATTATGAGGTCATAATGCAAAATTCCATTATGATGTCATAATGTAAAATTCCATTATGATGTCATAATGTAAAATTCCATTATGATGTCATAATGCAAAATTCCCTTTTGATGTCATAATGTAAAATTCCATTATGATGTCATAATGCAAAATTCCATTATGAGGTCATAATGCAAAATTCCATTATGAGGTCATAATGCAAAATTCCATTATGAGGTCATAATGTAACATTCCATTATGATGTCATAATGTAACATTCCATTATGAGGTCATAATGTAACATTCCATTATGATGTCATAATGCAAAATTCCATTATGATGTCAGAATGCAAAATTTCATTATGATGTGATTATGCAAAATTCCATTATGATGTCATAATGTAGAACTCCATTATGATGTCATAATGTAAAATTCCATTATGATGTCATAATGCAAAATTCCATTATGATGTCATAATGCAAAATTCCATTATGATGTCATAATGTAAAATTCCATTATGATGTCATAATGTAAAATTCCATTATGATGTCATAATGCAAAATTCCATTATGATGTCATAATGCAAAAATTCCCTTTTGATGTCATAATGTAACATTCCATTATGATGTCATAATGCAAAATTCCATTATGATGTCATAATGTAAAATTCCATTATGATGTCATAATGTAAAATTCCATTATGATGTCATAATGCAAAGTTCCATTATGATGTTATAATGCAAAATTCCATTATGATGTCATAATGTAAAATTCTATTATGATGTCATAATGCAAAATTCCATTATGATGTCATAATGCAAAATTCCATTATGATGTCATAATGCAAAATTCCATTATGATGTCATAATGCAAAATTACCTTTTGATGTCATAATGTAACATTCCATTATGATGTCATAATGTAAAATCCCATTATGAGGTCATAATGTAAAATCCCATTATGAGGTCATAATGTAAAATTCCATTATGATGTCATAATGCAAAATTCCATTATGATGTCATAATGCAAAATTCCATTATGATGTCATAATGCAAAATTCCATTATGATGTCATAATGCAAAATTCCATTATGATGTCATAATGTAAAATTCCATTATGATGTCATAATGCAAAATTCCATTATGATGTCATAATGTAAAATTCCATTATGATGTCATAATCCAAAATTCCATTATGAGGTCATAATGCAAAATTCCATTATGAGGTCATAATGTAAAATTCCCTTTTGATGTCATAATGTAACATTCCATTATGATGTCATAATGCAAAATTCCATTATGATGTCATAATGTAACATTCCATTATGATGTCATAATGTAACATTCCATTATGATGTCATAATGTAACATTCCATTATGATGTTATAATGTAACATTCCATTATGATGTCATAATGCAAAATTCCATTATGATGTCATAATGCAAATTTCCATTATGATGTCATAATGCAAAATTCCATTATGATGTCATAATGTAAAATTCCATTATGATGTCATAATGCAAAATTCCATTATGATGTCATAATGTAAAATTCCATTATGATGTCATAATGCAAAATTCCATTATGAGGTCATAATGCAAAATTCCATTATGAGGTCATAATGTAAAATTCCATTATGATGTCAATGTAAAATTCCCTTTTGATGTCATAATGTAAAATTCCATTATGATGTCATAATGCAAAATTCCATTATGATGTCATAATGTAAAATTCCATTATGATGTCATAATGCAAAATTCCATTATGATGTCATAATGTAAAATTCCATTATGATGTCATAATGCAAAATTCCATTATGATGTCATAATGCAAAATTCCATTATGAGGTCATAATGCAAAATTCCATTATGAGGTCATAATGCAAAATTCCATTATGAGGTCATAATGCAAAATTCCATTATGAGGTCATAATGTAAAATTCCCTTTTGATGTCATAATGTAAAATTCCATTATGATGTCATAATGCAAAATTCCATTATGAGGTCATAATGCAAAATTCCATTATGAGATCATAATGCAAAATTCCATTATGATGTCATAATGTAACATTCCATTATGATGTCATAATGTAACATTCCATTATGATGTCATAATGTAACATTCCATTATGATGTCATAATGTAACATTCCATTATGATGTCATAATGCAAAATTCCATTATGATGTCATAATGCAAAATTTCATTATGATGTCATAATGCAAAATTCCATTATGATGTCATAATGTAGAACTCCATTATGATGTCATAATGTAAAATTCCATTATGATGTCATAATGTAAAATTCCATTATGATGTCATAATGCAAAATTCCATTATGATGTCATAATGCAAAATTCCATTATGATGTCATAATGCAAAATTCCCTTTTGATGTCATAATGTAACATTCCATTATGATGTCATAATGTAAAATACCATTATGAGGTCATAATGTAAAATCCCATTATGAGGTCATAATGTAAAATCCCATTATGAGGTCATAATGTAAAATCCCATTATGAGGTCATAATGTAAAATTCCATTATGATGTCATAATGCAAAATTCCATTATGATGTCATAATGCAAAATTCCATTATGATGTCATAATGCAAAATTCCATTATGATGTCATAATGCAGAACTCCATTATGATGTCATAATGTAAAATTCCATTATGATGTCATAATGCAGAACTCCATTATGATGTCATAATGCAAAATTCCATTATGATGTCATAATGCAAAATTCCATTATGATGTCATAATGCAAAATTCCATTATGATGTCATAATGCAAAATTCCATTATGATGTCATAATGTAAAATTCCATTATGATGTCATAATGCAAAATTCCATTATGATGTCATAATGTAAAATTCCATTATGATGTCATAATGTAAAATTCCATTATGATGTCATAATGCAAAATTCCATTATGAGGTCATAATGCAAAATTCCATTATGAGGTCATAATGCAAAATTCCATTATGAGGTCATAATGCAAAATTCCATTATGAGGTCATAATGTAAAATTCCCTTTTGATGTCATAATGTAACATTCCATTATGATGTCATAATGCAAAATTCCATTATGAGGTCATAATGCAAAATTCCATTATGAGGTAATAATGCAAAATTCCATTATGATGTCATAATGTAACATTCCATTATGATGTCATAATGTAACATTCCATTATGATGTCATAATGTAACATTCCATTATGATGTCATAATGTAACATTCCATTATGATGTCATAATGCAAAATTCCATTATGATGTCATAATGCAAAATTTCATTATGATGTCATAATGCAAAATTCCATTATGATGTCATAATGTAGAACTCCATTATGATGTCATAATGTAAAATTCCATTATGATGTCATAATGCAAAATTCCATTATGATGTCATAATGCAAAATTCCATTATGATGTCATAATGCAAAATTCCATTATGATGTCATAATGCAAATTTCCATTATGATGTCATAATGCAAAATTCCATTATGATGTCATAATGTAAAATTCCATTATGATGTCATAATACAAAATTCCATTATGATGTCATAATGTAAAATTCCATTATGATGTCATAATGCAAAATTCCATTATGAGGTCATAATGCAAAATTCCATTATGAGGTCATAATGCAAAATTCCATTATGATGTCATAATGTAAAATTCCCTTTTGATGTCATAATGTAAAATTCCATTATGATGTCATAATGCAAAATTCCATTATGATGTCATAATGTAAAATTCCATTATGATGTCATAATGCAAAATTCCATTATGATGTCATAATGTAAAATTCCATTATGATGTCATAATGTAAAATTCCATTATGATGTCATAATGCAAAATTCCATTATGAGGTCATAATGCAAAATTCCATTATGAGATCATAATGCAAAATTCCATTATGATGTCATAATGTAACATTCCATTATGATGTCATAATGTAACATTCCATTATGATGTCATAATGTAACATTCCATTATGATGTCATAATGTAACATTCCATTATGATGTCATAATGCAAAATTCCATTATGATGTCATAATGCAAAATTCCATTATGATGTCATAATGCAAAATTTCATTATGATGTCATAATGCAAAATTCCATTATGATGTCATAATGTAGAACTCCATTATGATGTCATAATGTAAAATTCCATTATGATGTCATAATGCAAAATTCCATTATGATGTCATAATGCAAAATTCCATTATGATGTCATAATGCAAAATTCCATTATGATGTCATAATGTAAAATTCCATTATGATGTCATAATGTAAAATTCCATTATGATGTCATAATGTAAAATTCCATTATGATGTCATAATGTAAAATTCCATTATGATGTCATAATGTAAAATTCCATTATGATGTCATAATGCAAAATTCCATTATGATGTCATAATGCAAAATTCCATTATGATGTCATAATGCAAAATTCCATTATGATGTCATAATGCAAAATTCCATTATGATGTCATAATGCAAAATTCCCTTTTGATGTCATAATGTAAAATTCCATTATGATGTCATAATGCAAAATTCCATTATGAGGTCATAATGCAAAATTCCATTATGAGGTCATAATGCAAAATTCCATTATGAGGTCATAATGTAACATTCCATTATGAGGTCATAATGTAACATTCCATTATGATGTCCTAATGTAACATTCCATTATGAGGTCATAATGTAACATTCCATTATGATGTCATAATGCAAAATTCCATTATGATGTCATAATGCAAAATTTCATTATGATGTCATTATGCAAAATTCCATTATGATGTCATAATGTAGAACTCCATTATGATGTCATAATGTAAAATTCCATTATGATGTCATAATGCAAAATTCCATTATGATGTCATAATGCAAAATTCCATTATGATGTCATAATGTAAAATTCCATTATGATGTCATAATGCAAAATTCCATTATGATGTCATAATGTAGAACTCCATTATGATGTCATAATGTAGAACTCCATTATGATGTCATAATGTAAAATTCCATTATGATGTCATAATGCAAAATTCCATTATGATGTCATAATGCAAAATTCCATTATGATGTCATAATGCAAAATTCCATTATGATGTCATAATGCAAAATTCCATTATGATGTCATAATGCAAAATTCCATTATGATGTCATAATGCAAAATTCCATTATGATGTCATAATGTAAAATTCCATTATGATGTCATAATGTAAAATTCCATTATGATGTCATAATGCAAAATTCCATTATGAGGTCATAATGCAAAATTCCATTATGAGGTCATAATGCAAAATTCCATTATGATGTCATAATGTAAAATTCCCTTTTGATGTCATAATGTAAAATTCCATTATGATGTCATAATGCAAAATTCCATTATGATGTCATAATGCAATATTCCATTATGATGTCATAATGCAAAATTCCATTATGATGTCATAATGCAAATTTCCATTATGATGTCATAATGCAAAATTCCATTATGATGTCATAATGTAAAATTCCATTATGATGTCATAATGCAAAATTCCATTATGATGTCATAATGTAAAATTCCATTATGATGTCATAATGCAAAATTCCATTAAGAGGTCATAATGCAAAATTCCATTATGATGTCATAATGCAAAATTCCCTTTTGATGTCATAATGTAAAATTCCCTTTTGATGTCATAATGTAAAATTCCATTATGATGTCATAATGCAAAATTCCATTATGATGTCATAATGTAAAATTCCATTATGATGTCATAATGCAAAATTCCATTATGATGTCATAATGTAAAATTCCATTATGATGTCATAATGCAAAATTCCATTATGATGTCATAATGCAAAATTCCATTATGAGGTCATAATGCAAAATTCCATTATGAGGTCATAATGCAAAATTCCATTATGATGTCATAATGCAAAATTCCATTATGAGGTCATAATGTAAAATTCCCTTTTGATGTCATAATGTAAAATTCCATTATGATGTCATAATGCAAAATTCCATTATGAGGTCATAATGCAAAATTCCATTATGAGATCATAATGCAAAATTCCATTATGATGTCATAATGTAACATTCCATTATGATGTCATAATGTAACATTCCATTATGATGTCATAATGTAACATTCCATTATGATGTCATAATGTAACATTCCATTATGATGTCATAATGCAAAATTCCATTATGATGTCATAATGCAAAATTCCATTATGATGTCATAATGCAAAATTTCATTATGATGTCATAATGCAAAATTCCATTATGATGTCATAATGTAGAACTCCATTATGATGTCATAATGAAAAATTCCATTATGATGTCATAATGCAAAATTCCATTATGATGTCATAATGCAAAATTCCATTATGATGTCATAATGTAAAATTCCATTATGATGTCATAATGTAAAATTCCATTATGATGTCATAATGTAAAATTCCATTATGATGTCATAATGCAAAATTCCATTATGATGTCATAATGCAAAATTCCATTATGATGTCATAATGTAAAATTCTATTATGATGTCATAATGAAAAATTCCATTATGATGTCATAATGCAAAATTCCATTATGATGTCATAATGCAAAATTCCCTTTTGATGTCATAATGTAACATTCCATTATGATGTCATAATGTAAAATCCCATTATGAGGTCATAATGTAAAATCCCATTATGAGGTCATAATGTAAAATTCCATTATGATGCCATAGTGCAAAATTCCATTATGATGTCATAATGCAAAATTCCATTATGATGTCATAATGCAAAATTCCCTTTTGATGTCATAATGTAAAATTCCATTATGATGTCATAATGCAAAATTCCATTATGAGGTCATAATGCAAAATTCCATTATGAGGTCATAATGCAAAATTCCATTATGAGGTCATAATGTAACATTCCATTATGAGGTCATAATGTAACATTCCATTATGATGTCATAATGTAACATTCCATTATGAGGTCATAATGTAACATTCCATTATGATGTCATAATGCAAAATTCCATTATGATGTCATAATGCAAAATTTCATTATGATGTCATTATGCAAAATTCCATTATGATGTCATAATGTAGAACTCCATTATGATGTCATAATGTAAAATTCCATTATGATGTCATAATGCAAAATTCCATTATGATGTCATAATGTAAAATTCCATTATGATGTCATAATGCAAAATTCCATTATGATGTCATAATGTAGAACTCCATTATGATGTCATAATGTAGAACTCCATTATGATGTCATAATGTAAAATTCCATTATGATGTCATAATGCAAAATTCCATTATGATGTCATAATGCAAAATTCCATTATGATGTCATAATGCAAAATTCCATTATGATGTCATAATGCAAAATTCCATTATGATGTCATAATGCAAAATTCCATTATGATGTCATAATGCAAAATTCCATTATGATGTCATAATGTAAAATTCCATTATGATGTCATAATGCAAAATTCCATTATGAGGTCATAATGCAAAATTCCATTATGAGGTCATAATGCAAAATTCCATTATGATGTCATAATGTAAAATTCCCTTTTGATGTCATAATGTAAAATTCCATTATGATGTCATAATGCAAAATTCCATTATGATGTCATAATGCAAAATTCCATTATGATGTCATAATGCAAAATTCCATTATGATGTCATAATGCAAATTTCCATTATGATGTCATAATGCAAAATTCCATTATGATGTCATAATGTAAAATTCCATTATGATGTCATAATGCAAAATTCCATTATGATGTCATAATGTAAAATTCCATTATGATGTCATAATGCAAAATTCCATTAAGAGGTCATAATGCAAAATTCCATTATGATGTCATAATGCAAAATTCCCTTTTGATGTCATAATGTAAAATTCCCTTTTGATGTCATAATGTAAAATTCCATTATGATGTCATAATGCAAAATTCCATTATGATGTCATAATGTAAAATTCCATTATGATGTCATAATGCAAAATTCCATTATGATGTCATAATGTAAAATTCCATTATGATGTCATAATGCAAAATTCCATTATGATTTCATAATGCAAAATTCCATTATGAGGTCATAATGCAAAATTCCATTATGAGGTCATAATGCAAAATTCCATTATGATGTCATAATGCAAAATTCCATTATGAGGTCATAATGTAAAATTCCCTTTTGATGTCATAATGTAAAATTCCATTATGATGTCATAATGCAAAATTCCATTATGAGGTCATAATGCAAAATTCCATTATGAGATCATAATGCAAAATTCCATTATGATGTCATAATGTAACATTCCATTATGATGTCATAATGTAACATTCCATTATGATGTCATAATGTAACATTCCATTATGATGTCATAATGCAAAATTCCATTATGATGTCATAATGCAAAATTCCATTATGATGTCATAATGCAAAATTTCATTATGATGTCATAATGCAAAATTCCATTATGATGTCATAATGTAGAACTCCATTATGATGTCATAATGAAAAATTCCATTATGATGTCATAATGCAAAATTCCATTATGATGTCATAATGCAAAATTCCATTATGATGTCATAATGTAAAATTCCATTATGATGTCATAATGTAAAATTCCATTATGATGTCATAATGTAAAATTCCATTATGATGTCATAATGCAAAATTCCATTATGATGTCATAATGCAAAATTCCATTATGATGTCATAATGTAAAATTCTATTATGATGTCATAATGAAAAATTCCATTATGATGTCATAATGCAAAATTCCATTATGATGTCATAATGCAAAATTCCCTTTTGATGTCATAATGTAACATTCCATTATGATGTCATAATGTAAAATCCCATTATGAGGTCATAATGTAAAATCCCATTATGAGGTCATAATGTAAAATTCCATTATGATGCCATAGTGCAAAATTCCATTATGATGTCATAATGCAAAATTCAATTATGATGTCATAATGCAAAATTCCATTATAATGTCATAATGCAAAATTCCATTATGATGTCAAAATGCAACATTCCATTATGATGTCAAAATGCAACATTCCATTATGATGTCATAATGTAACATTCCATTATGATGTCATAATGCAAAATTCCATTATGATGTCATAATGCAAAATTCCATTATGATGTCATAATGCAAAATTCCATTATGATGTCATAATGCAAAATTCCATTATGATGTCATAATGCAAAATTCCATTATGATGTCATAATGCAAAATTCCATTATGATGTCATAATGCAAAATTCCCTTTTGATGTCATAATGTAAAATTCCATTATGATGTCATAATGCAAAATTCCATTATGAGGTCATAATGCAAAATTCCATTATGAGGTCATAATGCAAAATTCCATTATGAGGTCATAATGTAACATTCCATTATGAGGTCATAATGTAACATTCCATTATGATGTCATAATGTAACATTCCATTATGAGGTCATAATGTAACATTCCATTATGAGGTCATAATGCAAAATTCCATTATGATGTCATAATGCAAAATTTCATTATGATGTCATTATGCAAAATTCCATTATGATGTCATAATGTAGAACTCCATTATGATGTCATAATGTAAAATTCCATTATGATGTCATAATGTAAAATTCCATTATGATGTCATAATGCAAAATTCCATTATGATGTCATAATGTAAAATTCCATTATGATGTCATAATGTAAAATTCCATTATGATGTCATAACGTAAAATTCCATTATGATGTCATAATGCAAAAATTCCCTTTTGATGTCATAATGTAACATTCCATTATGATGTCATAATGCAAAATTCCATTATGATGTCATAATGTAACATTCCATTATGATGTCATAATGTAACATTCCATTATGATGTCATAATGTAACATTCCATTATGATGTCATAATGCAAAATTCCATTATGATGTCTAAATGCAAAATTCCATTATGATGTCATAATGTAACATTCCATTATGATGTCATAATGTAACATTCCATTATGATGTCATAATGCAAAATTCCATTATGATGTCATAATACAAAATTCCATTATGATGTCATAATGCAAAATTCCATTATGATGTCATGATGCAAAATTCCATTATGATGTCATAATGCAAAATTCCCTTTTGATGTCATAATGTAACATTCCATAATGATGTCATAATGTAAAATCCCATTATGAGGTCATAATGTAAAATCCCATTATGATACCATAATGCAAAATTCCATTATGATGTCATAATGCAAAATTCCATTATGATGTCATAATGCAAAATTCCATTATGATGTCATAATGCAAAATTCCATTATGATGTCATAATGCAAAATTCCATTATGATGTCATGATGCAAAATTCCATTATGATGTCATAATGCAAAATTCCATTATGATGTCATAATGCAGAACTCCATTATGATGTCATAATGTAAAATTCCATTATGATGTCATAATGCAGAACTCCATTATGAGGTCATAATGCAAAATTCCATTATGATGTCATAATGCAAAATTCCATTATGATGTCATAATGTAAAATTCCCTTTTGATGTCATAATGTAACATTCCATTATGATGTCATAATGCAAAATTCCATTATGAGGTCATAATGCAAAATTCCATTATGAGGTCATAATGCAAAATTTCATTATGATGTCATAATGCAAAATTCCATTATGATGTCATAATGTAGAACTCCATTATGATGTCATAATGCAAAATTCCATTATGATGTCATAATGCAAAATTCCATTATGATGTCATAAAGCAACATTCCATTATGATGTCATAATGCAAAATTCCATTATGATGTCATAATGTAAAATTCCATTATGATGTCATAATGTAAAATTCCATTATGATGTCATAATGCAACATTCCATTGTGATGTCATAATGTAACATTCCATTATGATGTCATAATGCAAAATTCCATTATGATGTCATAATGTAACATTCCATTATGATGTCATAATGTAACATTCCATTATGATGTCATAATGTAACATTCCATTATGATGTCATAATGCAAAATTCCATTATGATGTCTAAATGCAAAATTCCATTATGATGTCATAATGTAACATTCCATTATGATGTCATAATGTAACATTCCATTATGATGTCATAATGCAAAATTCCATTATGATGTCATAATACAAAATTCCATTATGATGTCATAATGCAAAATTCCATTATGATGTCATGATGCAAAATTCCATTATGATGTCATAATGCAAAATTCCCTTTTGATGTCATAATGTAACATTCCATAATGATGTCATAATGTAAAATCCCATTATGAGGTCATAATGTAAAATCCCATTATGATACCATAATGCAAAATTCCATTATGATGTCATAATGCAAAATTCCATTATGATGTCATAATGTAAAATTCCATTATGATGTCATAATGCAAAATTCCATTATGATGTCATAATGCAAAATTCCATTATGATGTCATAATGTAAAATTCCATTATGATGTCATAATGCAAAATTCCATTATGATGTCATAATGTAAAATTCCCTTTTGATGTCATAATGTAAAATTCCATTATGATGTCATAATGCAAAATTCCATTATGATGTCATAATGCAAAATTCCATTATGATGTCATAATGCAAAATTCCATTATGATGTCATAATGCAAATTTCCATTATGATGTCATAATGCAAAATTCCATTATGATGTCATAATGTAAAATTCCATTATGATGTCATAATGCAAAATTCCATTATGATGTCATAATGTAAAATTCCATTATGAGGTCATAATGCAAAATTCCATTATGAGGTCATAATGCAAAATTCCATTATGATGTCATAATGCAAAATTCCATTATGATGTCATAATGTAAAATTCCCTTTTGATGTCATAATGTAAAATTCCATTATGATGTCATAATGCAAAATTCCATTATGATGTCATAATGTAAAATTCCATTATGATGTCATAATGCAAAATTCCATTATGATGTCATAATGTAAAATTCCATTATGATGTCATAATGCAAAATTCCATTATGATGTCATAATGCAAAATTCCATTATGAGGTCATAATGCAAAATTCCATTATGATGTCATAATGCAAAATTCCATTATGAGGTCATAATGTAAAATTCCCTTTTGATGTCATAATGTAAAATTCCATTATGATGTCATAATGCAAAATTCCATTATGAGGTCATAATGCAAAATTCCATTATGAGATCATAATGCAAAATTCCATTATGATGTCATAATGTAACATTCCATTATGATGTCATAATGTAACATTCCATTATGATGTCATAATGTAACATTCCATTATGATGTCATAATGCAAAATTCCATTATGATGTCATAATGCAAAATTCCATTATGATGTCATAATGCAAAATTTCATTATGATGTCATAATGCAAAATTCCATTATGATGTCATAATGTAGAACTCCATTATGATGTCATAATGAAAAATTCCATTATGATGTCATAATGCAAAATTCCATTATGATGTCATAATGCAAAATTCCATTATGATGTCATAATGTAAAATTCCATTATGATGTCATAATGTAAAATTCCATTATGATGTCATAATGTAAAATTCCATTATGATGTCATAATGCAAAATTCCATTATGATGTCATAATGCAAAATTCCATTATGATGTCATAATGTAAAATTCTATTATGATGTCATAATGCAAAATTCCATTATGATGTCATAATGCAAAATTCCATTATGATGTCATAATGCAAAATTCCCTTTTGATGTCATAATGTAACATTCCATTATGATGTCATAATGTAAAATCCCATTATGAGGTCATAATGTAAAATCCCATTATGAGGTCATAATGTAAAATTCCATTATGATGCCATAATGCAAAATTCCATTATGATGTCATAATGCAAAATTCAATTATGATGTCATAATGCAAAATTCCATTATAATGTCATAATGCAAAATTCCATTATGATGTCAAAATGCAACATTCCATTATGATGTCAAAATGCAACATTCCATTATGATGTCATAATGTAACATTCCATTATGATGTCATAATGCAAAATTCCATTATGATGTCATAATGCAAAATTCCATTATGATGTCATAATGCAAAATTCCATTATGATGTCATAATGCAAAATTCCATTATGATGTCATAGTGCAAAATTCCATTATGATGTCATAATGCAAAATTCCATTATGATGTCATAATGCAAAATTCCCTTTTGATGTCATAATGTAAAATTCCATTATGATGTCATAATGCAAAATTCCATTATGAGGTCATAATGCAAAATTCCATTATGAGGTCATAATGCAAAATTCCATTATGAGGTCATAATGTAACATTCCATTATGAGGTCATAATGTAACATTCCATTATGAGGTCATAATGTAACATTCCATTATGATGTCATAATGCAAAATTCCATTATGATGTCATAATGCAAAATTCCATTATGATGTCATAATGCAAAATTTCATTATGATGTCATAATGCAAAATTCCATTATGATGTCATAATGCAAAATTCCATTATGATGTCATAATGTAGAACTCCATTATGATGTCATAATGTAAAATTCCATTATGATGTCATAATGCAAAATTCCATTATGATGTCATAATGCAAAATTCCATTATGATGTCATAATGTAAAATTCCATTATGATGTCATAACGTAAGATTCCATTATGATGTCATAATGCAAAAATTCCCTTTTGATGTCATAATGTAACATTCCATTATGATGTCATAATGCAAAATTCCATTATGATGTCATAATGTAACATTCCATTATGATGTCATAATGTAACATTCCATTATGATGTCATAATGTAACATTCCATTATGATGTCATAATGCAAAATTCCATTATGATGTCATAATGTAACATTCCATTATGATGTCATAATGTAACATTCCATTATGATGTCATAATGCAAAATTCCATTATGATGTCATAATACAAAATTCCATTATGATGTCATAATGCAAAATTCCATTATGATGTCATGATGCAAAATTCCATTATGATGTCATAATGCAAAATTCCCTTTTGATGTCATAATGTAACATTCCATAATGATGTCATAATGTAAAATCCCATTATGAGGTCATAATGTAAAATCCCATTATGATACCATAATGCAAAATTCCATTATGATGTCATAATGCAAAATTCCATTATGATGTCATAATGCAAAATTCCATTATGATGTCATAATGCAAAATTCCATTATGATGTCATAATGCAAAATTCCATTATGATGTCATGATGCAAAATTCCATTATGATGTCATGATGCAAAATTCCATTATGATGTCATAATGCAGAACTCCATTATGATGTCATAATGTAAAATTCCATTATGATGTCATAATGCAGAACTCCATTATGAGGTCATAATGCAAAATTCCATTATGATGTCATAATGCAAAATTCCATTATGATGTCATAATGTAAAATTCCCTTTTGATGTCATAATGTAACATTCCATTATGATGTCATAATGCAAAATTCCATTATGAGGTCATAATGCAAAATTCCATTATGAGGTCATAATGCAAAATTCCATTATGAGGTCATAATTCAAAATTCCATTATGAGGTCATAATGTAACATTCCATTATGATGTCATAATGTAACATTCCATTATGATGTCATAATGTAACATTCCATTATGATGTCATAATGCAAAATTCCATTATGATGTCATAATGCAAAATTTCATTATGATGTCATAATGCAAAATTCCATTATGATGTCATAATGTAGAACTCCATTATGATGTCATAATGTAAAATTCCATTATGATATCATAATGCAAAATTCCATTATGATGTCATAATGCAAAATTCCATTATGATGTCATAATGTAAAATTCCATTATGATGTCATAATGCAAAATTCCATTATGAGGTCATAATGCAAAATTCCATTATGAGGTCATAATGCAAAATTCCATTATGAGGTCATAATGCAAAATTCCATTATGATGTCATAATGTAAAATTCCCTTTTGATGTCATAATGTAAAATTCCATTATGATGTCATAATGCAAAATTCCACTATGAGGTCATAATGCAAAATTCCATTATGAGATCATAATGCAAAATTCCATTATGATGTCATAATGTAACATTCCATTATGATGTAATAATGTAACATTCCATTATGATGTCATAATGTAACATTCCATTATGATGTCATAATGTAACATTCCATTATGATGTCATAATGTAACATTCCATTATGATGTCATAATGCAAAATTCCATTATGATGTCATAATGCAAAATTTCATTATGATGTCATAATGCAAAATTCCATTATGATGTCATAATGTAGAACTCCATTATGATGTCATAATGTAAAATTCCATTATGATGTCATAATGCAAAATTCCATTATGATGTCATAATGCAAAATTCCATTATGATGTCATAATGTAAAATTCCATTATGATGTCATAATGTAAAATTCCATTATGATGTCATAATGCAAAATTCCATTATGATGTCATAATGCAAAATTCCATTATGATGTCATAATGTAAAATTCTATTATGATGTCATAATGCAAAATTCCATTATGATGTCATAATGCAAAATTCCATTATGATGTCATAATGCAAAATTCCCTTTTGATGTCATAATGTAACATTCCATTATGATGTCATAATGTAAAATCCCATTATGAGGTCATAATGTAAAATCCCATTATGAGGTCATAATGTAAAATCCCATTATGAGGTCATAATGTAAAATCCCATTATGAGGTCATAATGTAAAATCCCATTATGATGCCATAATGCAAAATTCCATTATGATGCCATAATGCAAAATTCCATTATGATGTCATAATGCAAAATTCCATTATGATGTCATAATGCAAAATTCCATTATGATGTCAAAATGCAAAATTCCATTATGATGTCATAATGCAAAATTTCATTATGATGTCATAATGCAAAATTCCATTATGATGTCATAATGCAGAACTCCATTATGATGTCATAATGTAAAATTCCATTATGATGTCATAATGCAAAATTCCATTATGATGTCATAATGCAAAATTCCATTATGATGTCATAATGCAAAATTCCATTATGATGTCATAATGTAAAATTCCATTATGATGTCATAATGTAAAATTCCATTATGATGTCATAATGCAAAGTTCCATTATGATGTCATAATGCAAAATTCCATTATGATGTCATAATGTAAAATTCTATTATGATGTCATAATGTAAAATTCCCTTTTGATGTCATAATGTAAAATTCCATTATGATGTCATACTGCAAAATTCCATTATGATGTCATAATGTAAAATTCCATTATGATGTCATAATGCAAAATTCCATTATGATGTCATAATGTAAAATTCCATTATGATGTCATAATGCAAAATTCCATTATGATGTCATAATGCAAAATTCCATTATGATGTCATAATGCAAAATTCCATTATGATGTCATAATGCAAAATTCCATTATGAGGTCATAATGCAAAATTCCATTATGAGGTCATAATGTAAAATTCCCTTTTGATGTCATAATGTAACATTCCATTATGATGTCATAATGCAAAATTCCATTATGAGGTCATAATGCAAAATTCCATTATGAGGTAATAATGCAAAATTCCATTATGATGTCATAATGTAACATTCCATTATGATGTCATAATGTAACATTCCATTATGATGTCATAATGTAACATTCCATTATGATGTCATAATGTAACATTCCATTATGATGTCATAATGCAAAATTCCATTATGATGTCATAATGCAAAATTTCATTATGATGTCATAATGCAAAATTCCATTATGATGTCATAATGTAGAACTCCATTATGATGTCATAATGTAAAATTCCATTATGATGTCATAATGCAAAATTCCATTATGATGTCATAATGCAAAATTCCATTATGATGTCATAATGCAAATTTCCATTATGATGTCATAATGCAAAATTCCATTATGATGTCATAATGTAAAATTCCATTATGATGTCATAATGCAAAATTCCATTATGATGTCATAATGTAAAATTCCATTATGATGTCATAATGCAAAATTCCATTATGAGGTCATAATGCAAAATTCCATTATGAGGTCATAATGCAAAATTCCATTATGATGTCATAATGTAAAATTCCCTTTTGATGTCATAATGTAAAATTCCATTATGATGTCATAATGCAAAATTCCATTATGATGTCATAATGTAAAATTCCATTATGATGTCATAATGCAAAATTCCATTATGATGTCATAATGTAAAATTCCATTATGATGTCATAATGCAAAATTCCATTATGATGTCATAATGCAAAATTCCATTATGAGGTCATAATGCAAAATTCCATTATGAGGTCATAATGCAAAATTCCATTATGAGGTCATAATGCAAAATTCCATTATGAGGTCATAATGTAAAATTCCCTTTTGATGTCATAATGTAAAATTCCATTATGATGTCATAATGCAAAATTCCATTATGAGGTCATAATGTAGAACTCCATTATGATGTCATAATGTAAAATTCCATTATGATGTCATAATGCAAAATTCCATTATGATGTCATAATGCAAAATTCCATTATGATGTCATAATGTAAAATTCCATTATGATGTCATAATGTAAAATTCCATTATGATGTCATAATGCAAAATTCCATTATGATGTCATAATGCAAAATTCCATTATGATGTCATAATGTAAAATTCTATTATGATGTCATAATGCAAAATTCCATTATGATGTCATAATGCAAAATTCCATTATGATGTCATAATGCAAAATTCCCTTTTGATGTCATAATGTAACATTCCATTATGATGTCATAATGTAAAATCCCATTATGAGGTCATAATGTAAAATCCCATTATGAGGTCATAATGTAAAATCCCATTATGAGGTCATAATGTAAAATCCCATTATGAGGTCATAATGTAAAATCCCATTATGATGCCATAATGCAAAATTCCATTATGATGCCATAATGCAAAATTCCATTATGATGTCATAATGCAAAATTCCATTATGATGTCATAATGCAAAATTCCATTATGATGTCAAAATGCAAAATTCCATTATGATGTCATAATGCAAAATTTCATTATGATGTCATAATGCAAAATTCCATTATGATGTCATAATGCAGAACTCCATTATGATGTCATAATGTAAAATTCCATTATGATGTCATAATGCAAAATTCCATTATGATGTCATAATGCAAAATTCCATTATGATGTCATAATGCAAAATTCCATTATGATGTCATAATGTAAAATTCCATTATGATGTCATAATGTAAAATTCCATTATGATGTCATAATGCAAAGTTCCATTATGATGTCATAATGCAAAATTCCATTATGATGTCATAATGTAAAATTCTATTATGATGTCATAATGTAAAATTCCCTTTTGATGTCATAATGTAAAATTCCATTATGATGTCATACTGCAAAATTCCATTATGATGTCATAATGTAAAATTCCATTATGATGTCATAATGCAAAATTCCATTATGATGTCATAATGTAAAATTCCATTATGATGTCATAATGCAAAATTCCATTATGATGTCATAATGCAAAATTCCATTATGATGTCATAATGCAAAATTCCATTATGATGTCATAATGCAAAATTCCATTATGAGGTCATAATGCAAAATTCCATTATGAGGTCATAATGTAAAATTCCCTTTTGATGTCATAATGTAACATTCCATTATGATGTCATAATGCAAAATTCCATTATGAGGTCATAATGCAAAATTCCATTATGAGGTAATAATGCAAAATTCCATTATGATGTCATAATGTAACATTCCATTATGATGTCATAATGTAACATTCCATTATGATGTCATAATGTAACATTCCATTATGATGTCATAATGTAACATTCCATTATGATGTCATAATGCAAAATTCCATTATGATGTCATAATGCAAAATTTCATTATGATGTCATAATGCAAAATTCCATTATGATGTCATAATGTAGAACTCCATTATGATGTCATAATGTAAAATTCCATTATGATGTCATAATGCAAAATTCCATTATGATGTCATAATGCAAAATTCCATTATGATGTCATAATGCAAATTTCCATTATGATGTCATAATGCAAAATTCCATTATGATGTCATAATGTAAAATTCCATTATGATGTCATAATGCAAAATTCCATTATGATGTCATAATGTAAAATTCCATTATGATGTCATAATGCAAAATTCCATTATGAGGTCATAATGCAAAATTCCATTATGAGGTCATAATGCTAAATTCCATTATGATGTCATAATGTAAAATTCCCTTTTGATGTCATAATGTAAAATTCCATTATGATGTCATAATGCAAAATTCCATTATGATGTCATAATGTAAAATTCCATTATGATGTCATAATGCAAAATTCCATTATGATGTCATAATGTAAAATTCCATTATGATGTCATAATGCAAAATTCCATTATGATGTCATAATGCAAAATTCCATTATGAGGTCATAATGCAAAATTCCATTATGAGGTCATAATGCAAAATTCCATTATGAGGTCATAATGCAAAATTCCATTATGAGGTCATAATGTAAAATTCCCTTTTGATGTCATAATGTAAAATTCCATTATGATGTCATAATGCAAAATTCCATTATGAGGTCATAATGCAAAATTCCATTATGAGATCATAATGCAAAATTCCATTATGATGTCATAATGTAACATTCCATTATGATGTCATAATGTAACATTCCATTATGATGTCATAATGTAACATTCCATTATGATGTCATAATGCAAAATTCCATTATGATGTCATAATGCAAAATTCCATTATGATGTCATAATGCAAAATTTCATTATGATGTCATAATGCAAAATTCCATTATAATGTCATAATGTAGAACTCCATTATGATGTCATAATGAAAAATTCCATTATGATGTCATAATGCAAAATTCCATTATGATGTCATAATGCAAAATTCCATTATGATGTCATAATGTAAAATTCCATTATGATGTCATAATGCAAAATTCCATTATGATGTCATAATGTAAAATTCCATTATGATGTCATAATGCAAAATTCCATTATGATGTCATAATGCAAAATTCCATTATGAGGTCATAATGCAAAATTCCATTATGAGGTCATAATGCAAAATTCCATTATGATGTCATAATGCAAAATTCCATTATGAGGTCATAATGTAAAATTCCCTTTTGATGTCATAATGCAAAATTCCATTATGATGTCATAATGTAACATTCCATTATGATGTCATAATGTAACATTCCATTATGATGTCATAATGTAACATTCCATTATGATGTCATAATGCAAAATTCCATTATGATGTCATAATGCAAAATTCCATTATGATGTCATAATGCAAAATTTCATTATGATGTCATAATGCAAAATTCCATTATAATGTCATAATGTAGAACTCCATTATGATGTCATAATGAAAAATTCCATTATGATGTCATAATGCAAAATTCCATTATGATGTCATAATGCAAAATTCCATTATGATGTCATAATGTAAAATTCCATTATGATGTCATAATGCAAAATTCCATTATGATGTCATAATGTAAAATTCCATTATGATGTCATAATGCAAAATTCCATTATGATGTCATAATGCAAAATTCCATTATGAGGTCATAATGCAAAATTCCATTATGAGGTCATAATGCAAAATTCCATTATGATGTCATAATGCAAAATTCCATTATGATGTCATAATGTAAAATTCCATTATGATGTCATAATGCAAAATTCCATTATGATGTCATAATGTAAAATTCCATTATAATGTCATAATGTAAAATTCCATTATGATGTCATAATGCAAAATTCCATTTTGAGGTCATAATGCAAAATTCCATTATGAGATCATAATGCAAAATTCCATTATGATGTCATAATGTAACATTCCATTATGATGTCATAATGTAACATTCCATTATGATGTCATAATGTAACATTTCATTATGATGTCATAATGCAAAATTCCATTATGATGTCATAATGCAAAATTCCATTATGATGTCATAATGCAAAATTTCATTATGATGTCATAATGCAAAATTCCATTATGATGTCATAATGTAGAACTCCATTATGATGTCATAATGAAAAATTCCATTATGATGTCATAATGCAAAATTCCATTATGATGTCATAATGCAAAATTCCATTATGATGTCATAATGTAAAATTCCATTATGATGTCATAATGTAAAATTCCATTATGATGTCATAATGTAAAATTCCATTATGATGTCATAATGCAAAATTCCATTATGATGTCATAATGCAAAATTCCATTATGATGTCATAATGTAAAATTCTATTATGATGTCATAATGCAAAATTCCATTATGATGTCATAATGCAAAATTCCATTATGATGTCATAATGCAAAATTACCTTTTGATGTCATAATGTAACATTCCATTATGATGTCATAATGTAAAATCCCATTATGAGGTCATAATGTAAAATCCCATTATGAGGTCATAATGTAAAATTCCATTATGATGTCATAATGCAAAATTCCATTATGATGTCATAATGCAAAATTCCATTATGATGTCATAATGCAAAATTCCATTATGATGTCATAATGCAAAATTCCATTATGATGTCATAATGTAAAATTCCATTATGATGTCATAATGCAAAATTCCATTATGATGTCATAATGTAAAATTCCATTATGATGTCATAATGCAAAATTCCATTATGAGGTCATAATGCAAAATTCCATTATGAGGTCATAATGTAAAATTCCCTTTTGATGTCATAATGTAACATTCCATTATGATGTCATAATGCAAAATTCCATTATGAGGTCATAATGCAAAATTCCATTATGAGGTCATAATGCAAAATTCCATTATGATGTCATAATGTAAAATTCCCTTTTGATGTCATAATGTAAAATTCCATTATGATGTCATAATGCAAAATTCCATTATGATGTCAATGTAAAATTCCATTATGATGTCATAATGCAAAATTCCATTATGATGTCATAATGTAAAATTCCATTATGATGTCATAATGCAAAATTCCATTATGATGTCATAATGCAAAATTCCATTATGAGGTCATAATGCAAAATTCCATTATGAGGTCATAATGCAAAATTCCATTATGAGGTCATAATGCAAAATTCCATTATGAGGTCATAATGTAAAATTCCCTTTTGATGTCATAATGTAAAATTCCATTATGATGTCATAATGCAAAATTCCATTATGAGGTCATAATGCAAAATTCCATTATGAGATCATAATGCAAAATTCCATTATGATGTCATAATGTAACATTCCATTATGATGTCATAATGTAACATTCCATTATGATGTCATAATGCAAAATTCCATTATGATGTCATAATGCAAAATTTCATTATGATGTCATAATGCAAAATTCCATTATGATGTCATAATGTAGAACTCCATTATGATGTCATAATGTAAAATTCCATTATGATGTCATAATGCAAAATTCCATTATGATGTCATAATGCAAAATTCCATTATGATGTCATAATGCAAAATTCCCTTTTGATGTCATAATGTAACATTCCATTATGATGTCATAATGTAAAATCCCATTATGAGGTCATAATGTAAAATCCCATTATGAGGTCATAATGTAAAATCCCATTATGAGGTCATAATGTAAAATTCCATTATGATGTCATAATGCAAAATTCCATTATGATGTCATAATGCAAAATTCCATTATGATGTCATAATGCAAAATTCCATTATGATGTCATAATGCAGAACTCCATTATGATGTCATAATGCAAAATTCCATTATGATGTCATAATGCAGAACTCCATTATGATGTCATAATGCAAAATTCCATTATGATGTCATAATGCAAAATTCCATTATGATGTCATAATGCAAAATTCCATTATGATGTCATAATGCAAAATTCCATTATGATGTCATAATGTAAAATTCCATTATGATGTCATAATGCAAAATTCCATTATGATGTCATAATGTAAAATTCCATTATGATGTCATAATGCAAAATTCCATTATGAGGTCATAATGCAAAATTCCATTATGAGGTCATAATGCAAAATTCCATTATGAGGTCATAATGCAAAATTCCATTATGAGGTCATAATGTAAAATTCCCTTTTGACGTCATAATGTAACATTCCATTATGATGTCATAATGCAAAATTCCATTATGAGGTCATAATGCAAAATTCCATTATGAGGTCATAATGCAAAATTCCATTATGAGGTCATAATGCAAAATTCCATTATGATGTCATAATGTAACATTCCATTATGATGTCATAATGTAACATTCCATTATGATGTCATAATGTAACATTCCATTATGATGTCATAATGTAACATTCCATTATGATGTCATAATGTAACATTCCATTATGATGTCATAATGCAAAATTCCATTATGATGTCATAATGCAAAATTTCATTATGATGTCATAATGCAAAATTCCATTATGATGTCATAATGTAGAACTCCATTATGATGTCATAATGTAAAATTCCATTATGATGTCATAATGCAAAATTCCATTATGATGTCATAATGCAAAATTCCATTATGATGTCATAATGCAAATTTCCATTATGATGTCATAATGCAAAATTCCATTATGATGTCATAATGTAAAATTCCATTATGATGTCATAATGCAAAATTCCATTATGATGTCATAATGTAAAATTCCATTATGATGTCATAATGCAAAATTCCATTATGAGGTCATAATGCAAAATTCCATTATGATGTCATAATGCAAAATTCCATTATGATGTCATAATGTAAAATTCCCTTTTGATGTCATAATGTAAAATTCCATTATGATGTCATAATGCAAAATTCCATTATGATGTCATAATGTAAAATTCCATTATGATGTCATAATGCAAAATTCCATTATGATGTCATAATGTAAAATTCCATTATGATGTCATAATGCAAAATTCCATTATGATGTCATAATGCAAAATTCCATTATGATGTCATAATGCAAAATTCCATTATGAGGTCATAATGCAAAATTCCATTATGAGGTCATAATGCAAAATTCCATTATGATGTCATAATGCAAAATTCCATTATGAGGTCATAATGTAAAATTCCCTTTTGATGTCATAATGTAAAATTCCATTATGATGTCATAATGCAAAATTCCATTATGAGGTCATAATGCAAAATTCCACTATGAGATCATAATGCAAAATTCCATTATGATGTCATAATGTAACATTCCATTATGATGTCATAATGTAACATTCCATTATGATGTCATAATGTAACATTCCATTATGATGTCATAATGCAAAATTCCATTATGATGTCATAATGCAAAATTTCATTATGATGTCATAATGCAAAATTCTATTATGATGTCATAATGTAGAACTCCATTATGATGTCATAATGTAAAATTCCATTATGATGTCATAATGTAAAATTCCATTATGATGTCATAATGCAAAATTCCATTATGATGTCATAATGCAAAATTCCATTATGATGTCATAATGCAAAATTCCCTTTTGATGTCATAATGCAAAATTCCATTATGATGTCATAATGCAAAATTTCATTATGATGTCATAATGCAAAATTCCATTATGATGTCATAATGTAGAACTCCATTATGATGTCATAATGTAAAATTCCATTATGATGTCATAATGCAAAATTCCATTATGATGTCATAATGCAAAATTCCATTATGATGTCATAATGTAAAATTCCATTATGATGTCATAATGCAAAATTCCATTATGATGTCATAATGCAAAATTCCATTATGAGGTCATAATGCAAAATTCCATTATGAGGTCATAATGCAAAATTCCATTATGATGTCATAATGTAAAATTCCCTTTTGATGTCATAATGTAAAATTCCATTATGATGTCATAATGCAAAATTCCACTATGAGGTCATAATGCAAAATTCCATTATGAGATCATAATGCAAAATTCCATTATGATGTCATAATGTAACATTCCATTATGATGTAATAATGTAACATTCCATTATGATGTCATAATGTAACATTCCATTATGATGTCATAATGTAACATTCCATTATGATGTCATAATGCAAAATTTCATTATGATGTCATAATGCAAAATTTCATTATGATGTCATAATGCAAAATTCCATTATGATGTCATAATGTAGAACTCCATTATGATGTCATAATGTAAAATTCCATTATGATGTCATAATGCAAAATTCCATTATGATGTCATAATGCAAAATTCCATTATGATGTCATAATGTAAAATTCCATTATGATGTCATAATGTAAAATTCCATTATGATGTCATAATGCAAAATTCCATTATGATGTCATAATGCAAAATTCCATTATGATGTCATAATGTAAAATTCTATTATGATGTCATAATGCAAAATTCCATTATGATGTCATAATGCAAAATTCCATTATGATGTCATAATGCAAAATTCCCTTTTGATGTCATAATGTAACATTCCATTATGATGTCATAATGTAAAATCCCATTATGAGGTCATAATGTAAAATCCCATTATGAGGTCATAATGTAAAATCCCATTATGAGGTCATAATGTAAAATCCCATTATGATGCCATAATGCAAAATTCCATTATGATGCCATAATGCAAAATTCCATTATGATGTCATAATGCAAAATTCCATTATGATGTCAAAATGCAACATTCCATTATGATGTCAAAATGCAAAATTCCATTATGATGTCATAATGCAAAATTTCATTATGATGTCATAATGCAAAATTCCATTATGATGTCATAATGCAGAACTCCATTATGATGTCATAATGTAAAATTCCATTATGATGTCATAATGCAAAATTCCATTATGATGTCATAATGCAAAATTCCATTATGATGTCATAATGCAAAATTCCATTATGATGTCATAATGTAAAATTCCATTATGATGTCATAATGTAAAATTCCATTATGATGTCATAATGCAAAGTTCCATTATGATGTCATAATGCAAAATTCCATTATGATGTCATAATGTAAAATTCTATTATGATGTCATAATGTAAAATTCCCTTTTGATGTCATAATGTAAAATTCCATTATGATGTCATACTGCAAAATTCCATTATGATGTCATAATGTAAAATTCCATTATGATGTCATAATGCAAAATTCCATTATGATGTCATAATGTAAAATTCCATTATGATGTCATAATGCAAAATTCCATTATGATGTCATAATGCAAAATTCCATTATGATGTCATAATGCAAAATTCCATTATGATGTCATAATGCAAAATTCCATTATGAGGTCATAATGCAAAATTCCATTATGAGGTCATAATGTAAAATTCCCTTTTGATGTCATAATGTAACATTCCATTATGATGTCATAATGCAAAATTCCATTATGAGGTCATAATGCAAAATTCCATTATGAGGTAATAATGCAAAATTCCATTATGATGTCATAATGTAACATTCCATTATGATGTCATAATGCAAAATTCCATTATGATGTCATAATGCAAAATTTCATTATGATGTCATAATGCAAAATTCCATTATGATGTCATAATGTAGAACTCCATTATGATGTCATAATGTAAAATTCCATTATGATGTCATAATGCAAAATTCCATTATGATGTCATAATGCAAAATTCCATTATGATGTCATAATGCAAATTTCCATTATGATGTCATAATGCAAAATTCCATTATGATGTCATAATGTAAAATTCCATTATGATGTCATAATGCAAAATTCCATTATGATGTCATAATGTAAAATTCCATTATGATGTCATAATGCAAAATTCCATTATGAGGTCATAATGCAAAATTCCATTATGATGTCATAATGCAAAATTCCATTATGATGTCATAATGTAAAATTCCCTTTTGATGTCATAATGTAAAATTCCATTATGATGTCATAATGCAAAATTCCATTATGATGTCATAATGTAAAATTCCATTATGATGTCATAATGCAAAATTCCATTATGATGTCATAATGTAAAATTCCATTATGATGTCATAATGCAAAATTCCATTATGATGTCATAATGCAAAATTCCATTATGAGGTCATAATGCAAAATTCCATTATGAGGTCATAATGCAAAATTCCATTATGATGTCATAATGCAAAATTCCATTATGAGGTCATAATGTAAAATTCCCTTTTGATGTCATAATGTAAAATTCCATTATGATGTCATAATGCAAAATTCCATTATGAGGTCATAATGCAAAATTCCATTATGAGATCATAATGCAAAATTCCATTATGATGTCATAATGTAACATTCCATTATGATGTCATAATGTAACATTCCATTATGATGTCATAATGTAACATTCCATTATGATGTCATAATGCAAAATTCCATTATGATGTCATAATGCAAAATTCCATTATGATGTCATAATGCAAAATTTCATTATGATGTCATAATGCAAAATTCCATTATAATGTCATAATGTAGAACTCCATTATGATGTCATAATGAAAAATTCCATTATGATGTCATAATGCAAAATTCCATTATGATGTCATAATGCAAAATTCCATTATGATGTCATAATGTAAAATTCCATTATGATGTCATAATGCAAAATTCCATTATGATGTCATAATGTAAAATTCCATTATGATGTCATAATGCAAAATTCCATTATGATGTCATAATGCAAAATTCCATTATGAGGTCATAATGCAAAATTCCATTATGAGGTCATAATGCAAAATTCCATTATGATGTCATAATGCAAAATTCCATTATGAGGTCATAATGTAAAATTCCCTTTTGATGTCATAATGTAAAATTCCATTATGATGTCATAATGCAAAATTCCATTTTGAGGTCATAATGCAAAATTCCATTATGAGATCATAATGCAAAATTCCATTATGATGTCATAATGTAACATTCCATTATGATGTCATAATGTAACATTCCATTATGATGTCATAATGTAACATTTCATTATGATGTCATAATGCAAAATTCCATTATGATGTCATAATGCAAAATTCCATTATGATGTCATAATGTAGAACTCCATTATGATGTCATAATGAAAAATTCCATTATGATGTCATAATGCAAAATTCCATTATGATGTCATAATGCAAAATTCCATTATGATGTCATAATGTAAAATTCCATTATGATGTCATAATGTAAAATTCCATTATGATGTCATAATGTAAAATTCCATTATGATGTCATAATGTAAAATTCCATTATGATGTCATAATGCAAAATTCCATTATGATGTCATAATGCAAAATTCCATTATGATGTCATAATGTAAAATTCTATTATGATGTCATAATGCAAAATTCCATTATGATGTCATAATGCAAAATTCCATTATGATGTCATAATGTAAAATTCCATTATGAGGTCATAATGCAAAATTCCATTATGAGGTCATAATGTAAAATTCCCTTTTGATGTCATAATGTAACATTCCATTATGATGTCATAATGCAAAATTCCATTATGAGGTCATAATGCAAAATTCCATTATGAGGTCATAATGCAAAATTCCATTATGAGGTCATAATGTAACATTCCATTATGATGTCATAATGTAACATTCCATTATGATGTCATAATGTAACATTCCATTATGATGTTATAATGTAACATTCCATTATGATGTCATAATGCAAAATTCCATTATGATGTCATAATGCAAAATTTCATTATGATGTCATAATGCAAAATTCCATTATGATGTCATAATGTAGAACTCCATTATGATGTCATAATGTAAAATTCCATTATGATGTCATAATGCAAAATTCCATTATGATGTCATAATGCAAAATTCCATTATGATGTCATAATGCAAATTTCCATTATGATGTCATAATGCAAAATTCCATTATGATGTCATAATGTAAAATTCCATTATGATGTCATAATGCAAAATTCCATTATGATGTCATAATGCAAAATTCCATTATGAGGTCATAATGCAAAATTCCATTATGATGTCATAATGCAAAATTCCATTATGATGTCATAATGTAAAATTCCCTTTTGATGTCATAATGTAAAATTCCATTATGATGTCATAATGCAAAATTCCATTATGATGTCAATGTAAAATTCCATTATGATGTCATAATGCAAAATTCCATTATGATGTCATAATGTAAAATTCCATTATGATGTCATAATGCAAAATTCCATTATGATGTCATAATGCAAAATTCCATTATGAGGTCATAATGCAAAATTCCATTATGAGGTCATAATGCAAAATTCCATTATGAGGTCATAATGCAAAATTCCATTATGAGGTCATAATGTAAAATTCCCTTTTGATGTCATAATGTAAAATTCCATTATGATGTCATAATGCAAAATTCCATTATGAGGTCATAATGCAAAATTCCATTATGAGATCATAATGCAAAATTCCATTATGATGTCATAATGTAACATTCCATTATGATGTCATAATGTAACATTCCATTATGATGTCATAATGTAACATTCCATTATGATGTCATAATGTAACATTCCATTATGATGTCATTATGCAAAATTCCATTATGATGTCATAATGCAAAATTTCATTATGATGTCATAATGCAAAATTCCATTATGATGTCATAATGTAGAACTCCATTATGATGTCATAATGTAAAATTCCATTATGATGTCATAATGTAAAATTCCATTATGATGTCATAATGCAAAATTCCATTATGATGTCATAATGCAAAATTCCATTATGATGTCATAATGCAAAATTCCCTTTTGATGTCATAATGTAACATTCCATTATGATGTCATAATGTAAAATCCCATTATGAGGTCATAATGTAAAATCCCATTATGAGGTCATAATGTAAAATCCCATTATGAGGTCATAATGTAAAATTCCATTATGATGTCATAATGCAAAATTCCATTATGATGTCATAATGCAAAATTCCATTATGATGTCATAATGCAAAATTCCATTATGATGTCATAATGCAAAATTCCATTATGATGTCATAATGTAAAATTCCATTATGATGTCATAATGCAAAATTCCATTATGATGTCATAATGTAAAATTCCATTATGATGTCATAATGCAAAATACCATTATGAGGTCATAATGCAAAATTCCATTATGAGGTCATAATGCAAAATTCCATTATGAGGTCATAATGCAAAATTCCATTATGAGGTCATAATGTAAAATTCCCTTTTGATGTCATAATGTAACATTCCATTATGATGTCATAATGCAAAATACCATTATGAGGTCATAATGCAAAATTCCATTATGAGGTCATAATGCAAAATTCCATTATGAGGTCATAATGCAAAATTCCATTATGAGGTCATAATGCAAAATTCCATTATGAGGTCATAATGCAAAATTCCATTATGATGTCATAATGTAACATTCCATTATGATGTCATAATGTAACATTCCATTATGATGTCATAATGTAACATTCCATTATGATGTCATAATGTAACATTCCATTATGATGTCATAATGTAACATTCCATTATGATGTCATAATGCAAAATTCCATTATGATGTCATAATGCAAAATTCCATTATGATGTCATAATGCAAAATTTCATTATGATGTCATAATGCAAAATTCCATTATGATGTCATAATGTAGAACTCCATTATGATGTCATAATGTAAAATTCCATTATGATGTCATAATGCAAAATTCCATTATGATGTCATAATGCAAAATTCCATTATGATGTCATAATGCAAATTTCCATTATGATGTCATAATGCAAAATTCCATTCTGATGTCATAATGTAAAATTCCATTATGATGTCATAATGCAAAATTCCATTATGATGTCATAATGTAAAATTCCATTATGATGTCATAATGCAAAATTCCATTATGAGGTCATAATGCAAAATTCCATTATGATGTCATAATGCAAAATTCCATTATGATGTCATAATGTAAAATTCCCTTTTGATGTCATAATGTAAAATTCCATTATGATGTCATAATGCAAAATTCCATTATGATGTCATAATGTAAAATTCCATTATGATGTCATAATGCAAAATTCCATTATGATGTCATAATGTAAAATTCCATTATGATGTCATAATGCAAAATTCCATTATGATGTCATAATGCAAAATTCCATTATGAGGTCATAATGCAAAATTCCATTATGAGGTCATAATGCAAAATTCCATTATGAGGTCATAATGCAAAATTCCATTATGATGTCATAATGCAAAATTCCATTATGAGGTCATAATGTAAAATTCCCTTTTGATGTCATAATGTAAAATTCCATTATGATGTCATAATGCAAAATTCCATTATGAGGTCATAATGTAAAATTCCATTATGAGGTCATAATGCAAAATTCCATTATGAGGTCATAATGCAAAATTCCATTATGAGGTCATAATGCAAAATTCCATTATGAGGTCATAATGCAAAATTCCATTATGAGGTCATAATGCAAAATTCCATTATGAGGTCATAATGTAAAATTCCCTTTTGATGTCATAATGTAACATTCCATTATGATGTCATAATGCAAAATTCCATTATGAGGTCATAATGCAAAATTCCATTATGAGGTCATAATGCAAAATTCCATTATGATGTCATAATGTAACATTCCATTATGATGTCATAATGTAACATTCCATTATGATGTCATAATGTAACATTCCATTATGATGTCATAATGTAACATTCCATTATGATGTCATAATGTAACATTCCATTATGATGTCATAATGTAACATTCCATTATGATGTCATAATGCAAAATTCCATTATGATGTCATAATGCAAAATTTCATTATGATGTCATAATGCAAAATTCCATTATGATGTCATAATGTAGAACTCCATTATGATGTCATAATGTAAAATTCCATTATGATGTCATAATGCAAAATTCCATTATGATGTCATAATGCAAAAGTCCATTATGATGTCATAATGCAAATTTCCATTATGATGTCATAATGCAAAATTCCATTCTGATGTCATAATGTAAAATTCCATTATGATGTCATAATGCAAAATTCCATTATGATGTCATAATGTAAAATTCCATTATGATGTCATAATGCAAAATTCCATTATGAGGTCATAATGCAAAATTCCATTATGATGTCATAATGCAAAATTCCATTATGATGTCATAATGTAAAATTCCCTTTTGATGTCATAATGTAAAATTCCATTATGATGTCATAATGCAAAATTCCATTATGATGTCATAATGTAAAATTCCATTATGATGTCATAATGCAAAATTCCATTATGATGTCATAATGCAAAATTCCATTATGATGTCATAATGTAAAATTCCATTATGATGTCATAATGTAAAATTCCATTATGATGTCATAATGCAAAATTCCATTATGATGTCATAATGCAAAATTCCATTATGAGGTCATAATGCAAAATTCCATTATGAGGTCATAATGCAAAATTCCATTATGATGTCATAATGCAAAATTCCATTATGAGGTCATAATGTAAAATTCCCTTTTGATGTCATAATGTAAAATTCCATTATGATGTCATAATGCAAAATTCCATTATGATGTCATAAAGCAACATTCCATTATGATGTCATAATGCAAAATTCCATTATGATGTCATAATGTAACATTCCATTATGATGTCATAATGCAAAATTCCATTATGATGTCATAATGCAACATTCCATTATGATGTCATAATGCAAAATTCCATTATGATGTCATAATGCAACATCCCATTATGATGTCATAATGCAAAATTCCATTATGATGTCATAATGCAAAATTCCATTATGATATCATAATGTAAAATTCCATTATGATGTCATCATGTAACATTCCATTATGATGTCATAATGCAAAATTCCATTATGATGCCATAATGCAAAATTCCATTATGATGTCATAATGTAACATTCCATTATGATGTCATAATGCAAAATTCCATTATGATGTCATAATGCAAAATTCCATTTTGATGTCATAATGTAACATTCCATTATGATGTCATAATGCAAAATTCCATTATGATGTCATAATGTAAAATTCCATTATGATGTCATAATGCAAAATTCCCTTTTGATGTCATAATGTAACATTCCATTATGATGTCATAATGCAAAATTCCCTTTTGATGTCATAATGTAACATTCCATTATGATGTCATAATGCAAAATTCCATTGTGGGGTCATAATGTAAAATTCGATTAAGATGTCATAATGTAACATTCCATTATGATGTCATAATGTAACATTCCATTATGAAGTCATAATGTAACATTCCATTATGATGTCATAATGCAGAATTCCATTATGATGTCATAATGTAACACTCCATTATGATGTCATAATGTAACATTCCATTATGATGTCATAATGCAAAATTCCATTATGATGCCATAATGCAAAATTCCATTATGATGTCATAATGTAACATTCCATTATGATGTCATAATGCAAAATTCCATTATGATGTCATAATGTAAAATTCCATTATGATGTCATAATGCAAAATTCCATTATGATATCATAATGTAACATTCCATTATGATGTCATAATGCAAAATTCCATTACGATGTCATAATGTAAAATTCCATTATGATGTCATAATGTAACATTCCATTATGATGTCATAATGCAAAATTCCATTATGATGTCATAATGTAAAATTCCATTATGATGTCATAAAGCAACATTCCATTATGATGTCATAATGCAAAATTCCATTATGATGTCATAATGTAAAATTCCATTATGATGTCATAATGCAAAATTCCATTATGATGTCATAATGCAACATTCCATTATGATGTCATAATGCAAAATTCCATTATGATGTCATAATGCAAAATTCCATTATGATGTCATAATGCAAAATTCCATTATGATGTCATAATGTAAAATTCCATTATGATGTCATAGTGTAAAATTCCATTATGATGTCATATTGCAAAATCCCATTATGATGCCATAATGCAAAATTCCATTATGAGGTCATAATGCAAAATTCCATTATGATGTCATAATGTAAAATTCCATTATGATGTCATAATGTAAAATTCCATTATGATGTCATAATGCAAAGTTCCATTATGATGGCATAATGCAAAATTCCATTATGATGTCATAATGTAAAATTCTATTATGATGTCATAATGCAAAATTCCATTATGATGTCATAATGCAAAATTCCATTATGATGTCATAATGCAAAATTACCTTTTGATGTCATAATGTAACATTCCATTATGATGTCATAATGTAAAATCCCATTATGAGGTCATAATGTAAAATCCCATTATGAGGTCATAATGTAAAATTCCATTATGATGTCATAATGCAAAATTCCATTATGATGTCATAATGCAAAATTCCATTATGATGTCATAATGCAAAATTCCATTATGATGTCATAATGCAAAATTCCATTATGATGTCAATGTAAAATTCCATTATGATGTCATAATGCAAAATTCCATTATGATGTCATAATGTAAAATTCCATTATGATGTCATAATGCAAAATTCCATTATGAGGTCATAATGCAAAATTCCATTATGAGGTCATAATGTAAAATTCCCTTTTGATGTCATAATGTAACATTCCATTATGATGTCATAATGCAAAATTCCATTATGAGGTCATAATGCAAAATTCCATTATGAGGTCATAATGCAAAATTCCATTATGAGGTCATAATGTAACATTCCATTATGAGGTCATAATGTAACATTCCATTATGAGGTCATAATGTAACATTCCATTATGAGGTCATAATGTAACATTCCATTATGATGTTATAATGTAACATTCCATTATAATGTCATAATGCAAAATTCCATTATGATGTCATAATGCAAAATTTCATTATGATGTCATAATGCAAAATTCCATTATGATGTCATAATGTAGAACTCCATTATGATGTCATAATGTAAAATTCCATTATGATGTCATAATGCAAAATTCCATTATGATGTCATAATGCAAAATTCCATTATGATGTCATAATGCAAATTTCCATTATGATGTCATAATGCAAAATTCCATTATGATGTCATAATGTAAAATTCCATTATGATGTCATAATGCAAAATTCCATTATGATGTCATAATGCAAAATTCCATTATGAGGTCATAATGCAAAATTCCATTATGATGTCATAATGCAAAATTCCATTATGATGTCATAATGTAAAATTCCCTTTTGATGTCATAATGTAAAATTCCATTATGATGTCATAATGTAAAATTCCCTTTTGATGTCATAATGTAAAATTCCATTATGATGTCATAATGCAAAATTCCATTATGATGTTAATGTAAAATTCCATTATGATGTCATAATGCAAAATTCCATTATGATGTCATAATGTAAAATTCCATTATGATGTCATAATGCAAAATTCCATTATGATGTCATAATGCAAAATTCCATTATGAGGTCATAATGCAAAATTCCATTATGAGGTCATAATGCAAAATTCCATTATGAGGTCATAATGCAAAATTCCATTATGAGGTCATAATGAAAAATTCCCTTTTGATGTCATAATGTAAAATTCCATTATGATGTCATAATGCAAAATTCCATTATGAGGTCATAATGCAAAATTCCATTATGAGATCATAATGCAAAATTCCATTATGAGATCATAATGCAAAATTCCATTATGATGTCATAATGTAACATTCCATTATGATGTCATAATGTAACATTCCATTATGATGTCATAATGTAACATTCCATTATGATGTCATAATGTAACATTCCATTATGATGTCATAATGCAAAATTCCATTATGATGTCATAATGCAAAATTTCATTATGATGTCATAATGCAAAATTCCATTATGATGTCATAATGTAGAACTCCATTATGATGTCATAATGTAAAATTCCATTATGATGTCATAATGTAAAATTCCATTATGATGTCATAATGCAAAATTCCATTATGATGTCATAATGCAAAATTCCATTATGATGTCATAATGCAAAATTCCCTTTTGATGTCATAATGTAACATTCCATTATGAGGTCATAATGTAAAATCCCATTATGAGGTCATAATGTAAAATCCCATTATGAGGTCATAATGTAAAATCCCATTATGAGGTCATAATGTAAAATTCCATTATGATGTCATAATGCAAAATTCCATTATGATGTCATAATGCAAAATTCCATTATGATGTCATAATGCAAAATTCCATTATGATGTCATAATGCAGAACTCCATTATGATGTCATAATGCAAAATTCCATTATGATGTCATAATGCAGAACTCCATTATGATGTCATAATGCAAAATTCCATTATGATGTCATAATGCAAAATTCCATTATGATGTCATAATGCAAAATTCCATTATGATGTCATAATGCAAAATTCCATTATGATGTCATAATGTAAAATGCCATTATGATGTCATAATGCAAAATTCCATTATGATGTCATAATGTAAAATTCCATTATGATGTCATAATGCAAAATTCCATTATGAGGTCATAATGCAAAATTCCATTATGAGGTCATAATGCAAAATTCCATTATGAGGTCATAATGCAAAATTCCATTATGAGGTCATAATGTAAAATTCCCTTTTGATGTCATAATGTAACATTCCATTATGATGTCATAATGCAAAATTCCATTATGAGGTCATAATGCAAAATTCCCTTATGAGGTCATAATGCAAAATTCCATTATGATGTCATAATGTAACATTCCATTATGATGTCATAATGTAACATTCCATTATGATGTCATAATGTAACATTCCATTATGATGTCATAATGTAACATTCCATTATGATGTCATAATGTAACATTCCATTATGATGTCATAATGCAAAATTCCATTATGATGTCATAATGCAAAATTTCATTATGATGTCATAATGCAAAATTCCATTATGATGTCATAATGTAGAACTCCATTATGATGTCATAATGTAAAATTCCATTATGATGTCATAATGCAAAATTCCATTATGATGTCATAATGCAAAATTCCATTATGATGTCATAATGCAAATTTCCATTATGATGTCATAATGCAAAATTCCATTCTGATGTCATAATGTAAAATTCCATTATGATGTCATAATGCAAAATTCCATTATGATGTCATAATGTAAAATTCCATTATGATGTCATAATGCAAAATTCCATTATGAGGTCATAATGCAAAATTCCATTATGATGTCATAATGCAAAATTCCATTATGATGTCATAATGTAAAATTCCCTTTTGATGTCATAATGTAAAATTCCATTATGATGTCATAATGCAAAATTCCATTATGATGTCATAATGTAAAATTCCATTATGATGTCATAATGCAAAATTCCATTATGATGTCATAATGTAAAATTCCATTATGATGTCATAATGCAAAATTCCATTATGATGTCATAATGCAAAATTCCATTATGAGGTCATAATGCAAAATTCCATTATGATGTCATAATGCAAAATTCCATTATGAGGTCATAATGTAAAATTCCCTTTTGATGTCATAATGTAAAATTCCATTATGATGTCATAATGCAAAATTCCATTATGAGGTCATAATGCAAAATTCCACTATGAGATCATAATGCAAAATTCCATTATGATGTCATAATGTAACATTCCATTATGATGTCATAATGCAAAATTCCATTATGATGTCATAATGCAAAATTCCATTATGATGTCATAATGCAAAATTTCATTATGATGTCATAATGCAAAATTCCATTATGATGTCATAATGTAGAACTCCATTATGATGTAATAATGAAAAATTCCATTATGATGTCATAATGCAAAATTCCATTATGATGTCATAATGCAAAATTCCATTATGATGTCATAATGTAAAATTCCATTATGATGTCATAATGTAAAATTCCATTATGATGTCATAATGTAAAATTCCATTATGATGTCATAATGCAAAATTCCATTATGATGTCATAATGTAAAATTCTATTATGATGTCATAATGCAAAATTCCATTATGATGTCATAATGCAATATTCCATTATGATGTCATAATGCAAAATTCCATTATGATGTCATAATGCAAAATTCCATTATGAGGTCATAATGCAAAATTCCATTATGAGGTCATAATGTAAAATTCCCTTTTGATGTCATAATGTAACATTCCATTATGATGTCATAATGTAACATTCCATTATGATGTCATAATGTAACATTCCATTATGATGTTATAATGTAACATTCCATTATGATGTCATAATGCAAAATTCCATTATGATGTCATAATGTAAAATTCCATTATGATGTCATAATGTAAAATTCCATTATCATGTCATAATGCAAAATTCCTTTATGAGGTCATAATGCAAAATTCCATTATGATGTCATAATGTAAAATTCCATTATGATGTCATAATGTAAAATTCCCTTTTGATGTCATAATGTAAAATTCCATTATGATGTCATAATGCAAAATTCCATTATGATGTCATAATGTAAAATTCCATTATGATGTCATAATGCAAAATTCCATTATGATGTCATAATGTAAAATTCCATTATGATGTCATAATGCAAAATTCCATTATGATGTCATAATGCAAAATTCCATTATGATGTCATAATGCAAAATTCCATTATGAGGTCATAATGCAAAATTCCATTATGAGGTCATAATGCAAAATTCCATTATGAGGTCATAATGTAAAATTCCCTTTTGATGTCATAATGTAAAATTCCATTATGATGTCATAATGCAAAATTCCATTATGAGGTCATAATGCAAAATTCCATTATGAGATCATAATGCAAAATTCCATTATGATGTCATAATGTAACATTCCATTATGATGTCATAATGTAACATTCCATTATGATGTCATAATGTAACATTCCATTATGATGTCATAATGTAACATTCCATTATGATGTCATAATGCAAAATTCCATTATGATGTCATAATGCAAAATTTCATTATGATGTCATAATGCAAAATTCCATTATGAGGTCATAATGCAAAATTCCATTATGAGATCATAATGCAAAATTCCATTATGATGTCATAATGTAACATTCCATTATGATGTCATAATGTAACATTCCATTATGATGTCATAATGTAACATTCCATTATGATGTCATAATGTAACATTCCATTATGATGTCATAATGTAACATTCCATTATGATGTCATAATGTAACATTCCATTATGATGTCATAATGCAAAATTCCATTATGATGTCATAATGCAAAATTTCATTATGATGTCATAATGCAAAATTCCATTATGATGTCATAATGTAGAACTCCATTATGATGTCATAATGTAAAATTCCATTATGATGTCATAATGTAAAATTCCATTATGATGTCATAATGCAAAATTCCATTATGATGTCATAATGCAAAATTCCAATATGATGTCATAATGCAAAATTCCCTTTTGATGTCATAATGTAACATTCCATTATGATGTCATAATGTAAAATCCCATTATGAGGTCATAATGTAAAATCCCATTATGAGGTCATAATGTAAAATCCCATTATGAGGTCATAATGTAAAATCCCATTATGAGGTCATAATGTAAAATTCCATTATGATGTCATAATGCAAAATTCCATTATGATGTCATAATGCAAAATTCCATTATGATGTCATAATGCAAAATTCCATTATGATGTCATAATGCAGAACTCCATTATGATGTGCTTAATGTAAAATTCCATTATGATGTCATAATGCAGAACTCCATTATGATGTCATAATGCAAAATTCCATTATGATGTCATAATGCAAAATTCCATTATGATGTCATAATGCAAAATTCCATTATGATGTCATAATGCAAAATTCCATTATGATGTCATAATGTAAAATTCCATTATGATGTCATAATGCAAAATTCCATTATGATGTCATAATGTAAAATTCCATTATGATGTCATAATGTAAAATTCCATTATGATGTCATAATGTAAAATTCCATTATGATGTCATAATGCAAAATTCCATTATGAGGTCATAATGCAAAATTCCATTATGAGGTCATAATGCAAAATTCCATTATGATGTCATAATGCAAAATTCCATTATGAGGTCATAATGTAAAATTCCCTTTTGATGTCATAATGTAAAATTCCATTATGATGTCATAATGCAAAATTCCATTATGAGGTCATAATGCAAAATTCCATTATGAGATCATAATGCAAAATTCCATTATGATGTCATAATGTAACATTCCATTATGATGTCATAATGTAACATTCCATTATGATGTCATAATGTAACATTCCATTATGATGTCATAATGTAACATTCCATTATGATGTCATAATGCAAAATTCCATTATGGTGTCATAATGCAAAATTCCATTATGATGTCATAATGCAAAATTTCATTATGATGTCATAATGCAAAATTCCATTATGATGTCATAATGTAGAACTCCATTATGATGTCATAATGTAAAATTCCATTATGATGTCATAATGTAAAATTCCATTATGATGTCATAATGCAAAATTCCATTATGATGTCATAATGCAAAATTCCATTATGATGTCATAATGCAAAATTCCCTTTTGATGTCATAATGTAACATTCCATTATGATGTCATAATGTAAAATCCCATTATGAGGTCATAATGTAAAATCCCATTATGAGGTCATAATGTAAAATCCCATTATGAGGTCATAATGTAAAATTCCATTATGATGTCATAATGCAAAATTCCATTATGATGTCATAATGCAAAATTCCATTATGATGTCATAATGCAAAATTCCATTATGATGTCATAATGCAGAACTCCATTATGATGTCATAATGCAAAATTCCATTATGATGTCATAATGCAGAACTCCATTATGATGTCATAATGCAAAATTCCATTATGATGTCATAATGCAAAATTCCATTATGATGTCATAATGCAAAATTCCATTATGATGTCATAATGCAAAATTCCATTATGATGTCATAATGTAAAATTCCATTATGATGTCATAATGCAAAATTCCATTATGATGTCATAATGCAAAATTCCATTATGATGTCATAATGTAAAATTCCATTATGAGGTCATAATGCAAAATTCCATTATGAGGTCATAATGCAAAATTCCATTATGAGGTCATAATGCAAAATTCCATTATGAGGTCATAATGCAAAATTCCATTATGAGGTCATAATGTAAAATTCCCTTTTGATGTCATAATGTAACATTCCATTATGATGTCATAATGCAAAATTCCATTATGAGGTCATAATGCAAAATTCCATTATGAGGTCATAATGCAAAATTCCATTATGATGTCATAATGTAACATTCCATTATGATGTCATAATGTAACATTCCATTATGATGTCATAATGTAACATTCCATTATGATGTCATAATGTAACATTCCATTATGATGTCATAATGTAACATTCCATTATGATGTCATAATGCAAAATTCCATTATGATGTCATAATGCAAAATTTCATTATGATGTCATAATGCAAAATTCCATTATGATGTCATAATGTAGAACTCCATTATGATGTCATAATGTAAAATTCCATTATGATGTCATAATGCAAAATTCCATTATGATGTCATAATGCAAAATTCCATTATGATGTCATAATGCAAATTTCCATTATGATGTCATAATGCAAAATTCCATTCTGATGTCATAATGTAAAATTCCATTATGATGTCATAATGCAAAATTCCATTATGATGTCATAATGTAAAATTCCATTATGATGTCATAATGCAAAATTCCATTATGAGGTCATAATGCAAAATTCCATTATGAGGTCATAATGCAAAATTCCATTATGATGTCATAATGTAAAATTCCCTTTTGATGTCATAATGTAAAATTCCATTATGATGTCATAATGCAAAATTCCATTATGATGTCATAATGTAAAATTCCATTATGATGTCATAATGCAAAATTCCATTATGATGTCATAATGTAAAATTCCATTATGATGTCATAATGCAAAATTCCATTATGATGTCATAATGCAAAATTCCATTATGAGGTCATAATGCAAAATTCCATTATGATGTCATAATGCAAAATTCCATTATGAGGTCATAATGTAAAATTCCCTTTTGATGTCATAATGTAAAATTCCATTATGATGTCATAATGCAAAATTCCATTATGAGGTCATAATGCAAAATTCCACTATGAGATCATAATGCAAAATTCCATTATGATGTCATAATGTAACATTCCATTATGATGTCATAATGCAAAATTCCATTATGATGTCATAATGCAAAATTCCATTATGATGTCATAATGCAAAATTTCATTATGATGTCATAATGCAAAATTCCATTATGATGTCATAATGTAGAACTCCATTATGATGTAATAATGAAAAATTCCATTATGATGTCATAATGCAAAATTCCATTATGATGTCATAATGCAAAATTCCATTATGATGTCATAATGCAAAATTCCATTATGATGTCATAATGCAAAATTCCATTATGATGTCATAATGTAACATTCCATTATGATGTCATAATGTAAAATCCCATTATGAGGTCATAATGTAAAATCCCATTATGAGGTCATAATGTAAAATCCCATTATGAGGTCATAATGTAAAATTCCATTATGATGTCATAATGCAAAATTCCATTATGATGTCATAATGCAAAATTCCATTATGATGTCATAATGCAAAATTCCATTATGATGTCATAATGCAGAACTCCATTATGATGTCATAATGCAAAATTCCATTATGATGTCATAATGCAGAACTCCATTATGATGTCATAATGCAAAATTCCATTATGATGTCATAATGCAAAATTCCATTATGATGTCATAATGCAAAATTCCATTATGATGTCATAATGCAAAATTCCATTATGATGTCATAATGTAAAATTCCATTATGATGTCATAATGCAAAATTCCATTATGATGTCATAATGCAAAATTCCATTATGATGTCATAATGTAAAATTCCATTATGAGGTCATAATGCAAAATTCCATTATGAGGTCATAATGCAAAATTCCATTATGAGGTCATAATGCAAAATTCCATTATGAGGTCATAATGCAAAATTCCATTATGAGGTCATAATGTAAAATTCCCTTTTGATGTCATAATGTAACATTCCATTATGATGTCATAATGCAAAATTCCATTATGAGGTCATAATGCAAAATTCCATTATGAGGTCATAATGCAAAATTCCATTATGATGTCATAATGTAACATTCCATTATGATGTCATAATGTAACATTCCATTATGATGTCATAATGTAACATTCCATTATGATGTCATAATGTAACATTCCATTATGATGTCATAATGTAACATTCCATTATGATGTCATAATGCAAAATTCCATTATGATGTCATAATGCAAAATTTCATTATGATGTCATAATGCAAAATTCCATTATGATGTCATAATGTAGAACTCCATTATGATGTCATAATGTAAAATTCCATTATGATGTCATAATGCAAAATTCCATTATGATGTCATAATGCAAAATTCCATTATGATGTCATAATGCAAATTTCCATTATGATGTCATAATGCAAAATTCCATTCTGATGTCATAATGTAAAATTCCATTATGATGTCATAATGCAAAATTCCATTATGATGTCATAATGTAAAATTCCATTATGATGTCATAATGCAAAATTCCATTATGAGGTCATAATGCAAAATTCCATTATGAGGTCATAATGCAAAATTCCATTATGATGTCATAATGTAAAATTCCCTTTTGATGTCATAATGTAAAATTCCATTATGATGTCATAATGCAAAATTCCATTATGATGTCATAATGTAAAATTCCATTATGATGTCATAATGCAAAATTCCATTATGATGTCATAATGTAAAATTCCATTATGATGTCATAATGCAAAATTCCATTATGATGTCATAATGCAAAATTCCATTATGAGGTCATAATGCAAAATTCCATTATGATGTCATAATGCAAAATTCCATTATGAGGTCATAATGTAAAATTCCCTTTTGATGTCATAATGTAAAATTCCATTATGATGTCATAATGCAAAATTCCATTATGAGGTCATAATGCAAAATTCCACTATGAGATCATAATGCAAAATTCCATTATGATGTCATAATGTAACATTCCATTATGATGTCATAATGCAAAATTCCATTATGATGTCATAATGCAAAATTCCATTATGATGTCATAATGCAAAATTTCATTATGATGTCATAATGCAAAATTCCATTATGATGTCATAATGTAGAACTCCATTATGATGTAATAATGAAAAATTCCATTATGATGTCATAATGCAAAATTCCATTATGATGTCATAATGCAAAATTCCATTATGATGTCATAATGTAAAATTCCATTATGATGTCATAATGTAAAATTCCATTATGATGTCATAATGTAAAATTCCATTATGATGTCATAATGCAAAATTCCATTATGATGTCATAATGCAAAATTCCATTATGATGTCATAATGTAAAATTCTATTATGATGTCATAATGCAAAATTCCATTATGATGTCATAATGCAATATTCCATTATGATGTCATAATGCAAAATTCCCTTTTGATGTCATAATGTAACATTCCATTATGATGTCATAATGTAAAATCCCATTATGAGGTCATAATGTAAAATCCCATTATGAGGTCATAATGTAAAATTCCATTATGATGCCATAATGCAAAATTCCATTATGATGTCATAATGCAAAATTCAATTATGATGTCATAATGCAAAATTCCATTATGATGTCATAATGCAAAATTCCATTATGATGTCAAAATGCAACATTCCATTATGATGTCAAAATGCAACATTCCATTATGATGTCATAATGTAACATTCCATTATGATGTCATAATGTAACATTCCATTATGATGTCATAATGTAACATTCCATTATGAGGTCATAATGCAAAATTCCATTATGAGGTCATAATGCAAAATTCCATTATGAGGTCATAATGCAAAATTCCATTATGAGGTCATAATGCAAAATTCCATTATGAGGTCATAATGTAAAATTCCCTTTTGATGTCATAATGTAACATTCCATTATGATGTCATAATGCAAAATTCCATTATGAGGTCATAATGCAAAATTCCATTATGAGGTCATAATGCAAAATTCCATTATGAGGTCATAATGTAACATTCCATTATGATGTCATAATGTAACATTCCATTATGATGTCATAATGTAACATTCCATTATGATGTCATAATGTAACATTCCATTATGATGTCATAATGTAACATTCCATTATGATGTCATAATGTAACATTCCATTATGATGTCATAATGCAAAATTCCATTATGATGTCATAATGCAAAATTTCATTATGATGTCATAATGCAAAATTCCATTATGATGTCATAATGTAGAACTCCATTATGATGTCATAATGTAAAATTCCATTATGATGTCATAATGCAAAATTCCATTATGATGTCATAATGCAAAATTCCATTATGATGTCATAATGCAAATTTCCATTATGATGTCATAATGCAAAATTCCATTCTGATGTCATAATGTAAAATTCCATTATGATGTCATAATGCAAAATTCCATTATGATGTCATAATGTAAAATTCCATTATGATGTCATAATGCAAAATTCCATTATGAGGTCATAATGCAAAATTCCATTATGAGGTCATAATGCAAAATTCCATTATGATGTCATAATGTAAAATTCCCTTTTGATGTCATAATGTAAAATTCCATTATGATGTCATAATGCAAAATTCCATTATGATGTCATAATGTAAAATTCCATTATGATGTCATAATGCAAAATTCCATTATGATGTCATAATGTAAAATTCCATTATGATGTCATAATGCAAAATTCCATTATGATGTCATAATGCAAAATTCCATTATGAGGTCATAATGCAAAATTCCATTATGATGTCATAATGCAAAATTCCATTATGAGGTCATAATGTAAAATTCCCTTTTGATGTCATAATGTAAAATTCCATTATGATGTCATAATGCAAAATTCCATTATGAGGTCATAATGCAAAATTCCACTATGAGATCATAATGCAAAATTCCATTATGATGTCATAATGTAACATTCCATTATGATGTCATAATGCAAAATTCCATTATGATGTCATAATGCAAAATTCCATTATGATGTCATAATGCAAAATTTCATTATGATGTCATAATGCAAAATTCCATTATGATGTCATAATGTAGAACTCCATTATGATGTAATAATGAAAAATTCCATTATGATGTCATAATGCAAAATTCCATTATGATGTCATAATGCAAAATTCCATTATGATGTCATAATGTAAAATTCCATTATGATGTCATAATGTAAAATTCCATTATGATGTCATAATGTAAAATTCCATTATGATGTCATAATGTAAAATTCCATTATGATGTCATAATGCAAAATTCCATTATGATGTCATAATGCAAAATTCCATTATGATGTCATAATGTAAAATTCTATTATGATGTCATAATGCAAAATTCCATTATGATGTCATAATGCAATATTCCATTATGATGTCATAATGCAAAATTCCCTTTTGATGTCATAATGTAACATTCCATTATGATGTCATAATGTAAAATCCCATTATGAGGTCATAATGTAAAATCCCATTATGAGGTCATAATGTAAAATTCCATTATGATGCCATAATGCAAAATTCCATTATGATGTCATAATGCAAAATTCAATTATGATGTCATAATGCAAAATTCCATTATGATGTCATAATGCAAAATTCCATTATGATGTCAAAATGCAACATTCCATTATGATGTCAAAATGCAACATTCCATTATGATGTCATAATGTAACATTCCATTATGATGTCATAATGTAACATTCCATTATGATGTCATAATGTAACATTCCATTATGATGTCATAATGCAAAATTCCATTATGATGTCATAATGCAAAATTCCATTATGATGTCATAATGCAAAATTCCATTATGATGTCATAATGCAAAATTCCATTATGATGTCATAATGTAAAATTCCATTATGATGTCATAATGCAAAATTCCATTATGATGTCATAATGCAAAATTCCATTATGATGTCATAATGTAAAATTCCATTATGATGTCATAATGTAAAATTCCATTATGATGTCATAATGTAAAATTCCATTATGATGTCATAATGCAAAAATTCCCTTTTGATGTCATAATGTAACATTCCATTATGATGTCATAATGCAAAATTCCATTATGATGTCATAATGTAAAATTCCATTATGATGTCATAATGTAAAATTCCATTATGATGTCATAATGCAAAGTTCCATTATGATGTTATAATGCAAAATTCCATTATGATGTCATAATGTAAAATTCTATTATGATGTCATAATGCAAAATTCCATTATGATGTCATAATGCAAAATTCCATTATGATGTCATAATGCAAAATTCCATTATGATGTCATAATGCAAAATTACCTTTTGATGTCATAATGTAACATTCCATTATGATGTCATAATGTAAAATCCCATTATGAGGTCATAATGTAAAATCCCATTATGAGGTCATAATGTAAAATTCCATTATGATGTCATAATGCAAAATTCCATTATGATGTCATAATGCAAAATTCCATTATGATGTCATAATGCAAAATTCCATTATGATGTCATAATGCAAAATTCCATTATGATGTCATAATGTAAAATTCCATTATGATGTCATAATGCAAAATTCCATTATGATGTCATAATGTAAAATTCCATTATGATGTCATAATCCAAAATTCCATTATGAGGTCATAATGCAAAATTCCATTATGAGGTCATAATGTAAAATTCCCTTTTGATGTCATAATGTAACATTCCATTATGATGTCAGAATGCAAAATTCCATTATGATGTCATAATGTAACATTCCATTATGATGTCATAATGTAACATTCCATTATGATGTCATAATGTAACATTCCATTATGATGTTATAATGTAACATTCCATTATGATGTCATAATGCAAAATTCCATTATGATGTCATAATGCAAATTTCCATTATGATGTCATAATGCAAAATTCCATTATGATGTCATAATGTAAAATTCCATTATGATGTCATAATGCAAAATTCCATTATGATGTCATAATGTAAAATTCCATTATGATGTCATAATGCAAAATTCCATTATGAGGTCATAATGCAAAATTCCATTATGATGTCATAATGTAAAATTCCATTATGATGTCAATGTAAAATTCCCTTTTGATGTCATAATGTAAAATTCCATTATGATGTCATAATGCAAAATTCCATTATGATGTCATAATGTAAAATTCCATTATGATGTCATAATGCAAAATTCCATTATGATGTCATAATGTAAAATTCCATTATGATGTCATAATGCAAAATTCCATTATGATGTCATAATGCAAAATTCCATTATGAGGTCATAATGCAAAATTCCATTATGAGGTCATAATGCAAAATTCCATTATGAGGTCATAATTTAAAATTCCCTTTTGATGTCATAATGTAAAATTCCATTATGATGTCATAATGCAAAATTCCATTATGAGGTCATAATGCAAAATTCCATTATGAGATCATAATGCAAAATTCCATTATGATGTCATAATGTAACATTCCATTATGATGTCATAATGTAACATTCCATTATGATGTCATAATGTAACATTCCATTATGATGTCATAATGCAAAATTCCATTATGATGTCATAATGCAAAATTTCATTATGATGTCATAATGCAAAATTCCATTATGATGTCATAATGTAGAACTCCATTATGATGTCATAATGTAAAATTCCATTATGATGTCATAATGTAAAATTCCATTATGATGTCATAATGCAAAATTCCATTATGATGTCATAATGCAAAATTCCATTATGATGTCATAATGCAAAATTCCCTTTTGATGTCATAATGTAACATTCCATTATGATGTCATAATGTAAAATCCCATTATGAGGTCATAATGTAAAATCCCATTATGAGGTCATAATGTAAAATCCCATTATGAGGTCATAATGTAAAATCCCATTATGAGGTCATAATGTAAAATTCCATTATGATGTCATAATGCAAAATTCCATTATGATGTCATAATGCAAAATTCCATTATGATGTCATAATGCAAAATTCCATTATGATGTCATAATGCAGAACTCCATTATGATGTCATAATGTAAAATTCCATTATGATGTCATAATGCAGAACTCCATTATGATGTCATAATGCAAAATTCCATTATGATGTCATAATGCAAAATTCCATTATGATGTCATAATGCAAAATTCCATTATGATGTCATAATGCAAAATTCCATTATGATGTCATAATGTAAAATTCCATTATGATGTCATAATGCAAAATTCCATTATGATGTCATAATGTAAAATTCCATTATGATGTCATAATGTAAAATTCCATTATGATGTCATAATGCAAAATTCCATTATGAGGTCATAATGCAAAATTCCATTATGAGGTCATAATGCAAAATTCCATTATGAGGTCATAATGCAAAATTCCATTATGAGGTCATAATGCAAAATTCCATTATGAGGTCATAATGTAAAATTCCCTTTTGATGTCATAATGTAACATTCCATTATGATGTCATAATGCAAAATTCCATTATGAGGTCATAATGCAAAATTCCATTATGAGGTAATAATGCAAAATTCCATTATGATGTCATAATGTAACATTCCATTATGATGTCATAATGTAACATTCCATTATGATGTCATAATGTAACATTCCATTATGATGTCATAATGTAACATTCCATTATGATGTCATAATGCAAAATTCCATTATGATGTCATAATGCAAAATTTCATTATGATGTCATAATGCAAAATTCCATTATGATGTCATAATGTAGAACTCCATTATGATGTCATAATGTAAAATTCCATTATGATGTCATAATGCAAAATTCCATTATGATGTCATAATGCAAAATTCCATTATGATGTCATAATGCAAAATTCCATTATGATGTCATAATGCAAATTTCCATTATGATGTCATAATGCAAAATTCCATTATGATGTCATAATGTAAAATTCCATTATGATGTCATAATACAAAATTCCATTATGATGTCATAATGTAAAATTCCATTATGATGTCATAATGCAAAATTCCATTATGAGGTCATAATGCAAAATTCCATTATGAGGTCATAATGCAAAATTCCATTATGATGTCATAATGTAAAATTCCCTTTTGATGTCATAATGTAAAATTCCATTATGATGTCATAATGCAAAATTCCATTATGATGTCATAATGTAAAATTCCATTATGATGTCATAATGTAAAATTCCATTATGATGTCATAATGCAAAATTCCATTATGAGGTCATAATGCAAAATTCCATTATGAGATCATAATGCAAAATTCCATTATGATGTCATAATGTAACATTCCATTATGATGTCATAATGTAACATTCCATTATGATGTCATAATGTAACATTCCATTATGATGTCATAATGCAAAATTCCATTATGATGTCATAATGCAAAATTCCATTATGATGTCATAATGCAAAATTTCATTATGATGTCATAATGCAAAATTCCATTATGATGTCATAATGTAGAACTCCATTATGATGTCATAATGTAAAATTCCATTATGATGTCATAATGCAAAATTCCATTATGATGTCATAATGCAAAATTCCATTATGATGTCATAATGCAAAATTCCATTATGATGTCATAATGCAAAATTCCATTATGATGTCATAATGTAAAATTCCATTATGATGTCATAATGCAAAATTCCATTATGATGTCATAATGCAAAATTCCATTATGATGTCATAATGCAAAATTCCATTATGATGTCATAATGCAAAATTCCCTTTTGATGTCATAATGTAACATTCCATTATGATGTCATAATGTAAAATCCCATTATGATGTCATAATGTAAAATCCCATTATGAGGTCATAATGTAAAATCCCATTATGAGGTCATAATGTAAAATTCCATTATGATGCCATAATGCAAAATTCCATTATGATGTCATAATGCAAAATTCAATTATGATGTCATAATGCAACATTCCATTATGATGTCAAAATGCAACATTCCATTATGATGTCATAATGTAACATTCCATTATGATGTCATAATGTAACATTCCATTATGATGTCATAATGCAAAATTCCATTATGATGTCATAATGCAAAATTCCATTATGATGTCATAATGCAAAATTCCATTATGATGTCATAATGCAAAATTCCATTATGATGTCATAATGCAAAATTCCCTTTTGATGTCATAATGTAAAATTCCATTATGATGTCATAATGCAAAATTCCATTATGAGGTCATAATGCAAAATTCCATTATGAGGTCATAATGCAAAATTCCATTATGAGGTCATAATGTAACATTCCATTATGAGGTCATAATGTAACATTCCATTATGATGTCATAATGTAACATTCCATTATGAGGTCATAATGTAACATTCCATTATGATGTCATAATGCAAAATTCCATTATGATGTCATAATGCAAAATTCCATTATGATGTCATAATGCAAAATTTCATTATGATGTCATTATGCAAAATTCCATTATGATGTCATAATGTAGAACTCCATTATGATGTCATAATGTAAAATTCCATTATGATGTCATAATGCAAAATTCCATTATGATGTCATAATGCAAAATTCCATTATGATGTCATAATGTAAAATTCCATTATGATGTCATAATGCAAAATTCCATTATGATGTCATAATGTAGAACTCCATTATGATGTCATAATGTAGAACTCCATTATGATGTCATAATGTAAAATTCCATTATGATGTCATAATGCAAAATTCCATTATGATGTCATAATGCAAAATTCCATTATGATGTCATAATGCAAAATTCCATTATGATGTCATAATGCAAAATTCCATTATGATGTCATAATGCAAAATTCCATTATGATGTCATAATGCAAAATTCCATTATGATGTCATAATGTAAAATTCCATTATGATGTCATAATGCAAAATTCCATTATGAGGTCATAATGCAAAATTCCATTATGAGGTCATAATGCAAAATTCCATTATGATGTCATAATGTAAAATTCCCTTTTGATGTCATAATGTAAAATTCCATTATGATGTCATAATGCAAAATTCCATTATGATGTCATAATGCAAAATTCCATTATGATGTCATGATGCAAAATTCCATTATGATGTCATAATGCAAAATTCCCTTTTGATGTCATAATGTAACATTCCATAATGATGTCATAATGTAAAATCCCATTATGAGGTCATAATGTAAAATCCCATTATGATACCATAATGCAAAATTCCATTATGATGTCATAATGCAAAATTCCATTATGATGTCATAATGCAAAATTCCATTATGATGTCATAATGCAAAATTCCATTATGATGTCATAATGTAACATTCCATTATGATGTCATAATGTAACATTCCATTATGATGTCATAATGTAACATTCCATTATGATGTCATAATGCAAAATTCCATTATGATGTCATAATGCAAAATTCCATTATGATGTCATAATGCAAAATTTCATTATGATGTCATAATGCAAAATTCCATTATGATGTCATAATGTAGAACTCCATTATGATGTCATAATGTAAAATTCCATTATGATGTCATAATGCAAAATTCCATTATGATGTCATAATGCAAAATTCCATTATGATGTCATAATGTAAAATTCCATTATGATGTCATAATGTAAAATTCCATTATGATGTCATAATGTAAAATTCCATTATGATGTCATAATGTAAAATTCCATTATGATGTCATAATGTAAAATTCCATTATGATGTCATAATGCAAAATTCCATTATGATGTCATAATGCAAAATTCCATTATGATGTCATAATGTAAAATTCTATTATGATGTCATAATGCAAAATTCCATTATGATGTCATAATGCAAAATTCCATTATGATGTCATAATGCAAAATTCCCTTTTGATGTCATAATGTAACATTCCATTATGATGTCATAATGTAAAATCCCATTATGATGTCATAATGTAAAATCCCATTATGAGGTCATAATGTAAAATCCCATTATGAGGTCATAATGTAAAATTCCATTATGATGCCATAATGCAAAATTCCATTATGATGTCATAATGCAAAATTCAATTATGATGTCATAATGCAAAATTCCATTATAATGTCATAATGCAAAATTCCATTATGATGTCAAAATGCAACATTCCATTATGATGTCAAAATGCAACATTCCATTATGATGTCATAATGTAACATTCCATTATGATGTCATAATGTAACATTCCATTATGATGTCATAATGTAACATTCCATTATGATGTCATAATGCAAAATTCCATTATGATGTCATAATGCAAAATTCCATTATGATGTCATAATGCAAAATTCCATTATGATGTCATAATGCAAAATTCCATTATGATGTCATAATGCAAAATTCCCTTTTGATGTCATAATGTAAAATTCCATTATGATGTCATAATGCAAAATTCCATTATGAGGTCATAATGCAAAATTCCATTATGAGGTCATAATGCAAAATTCCATTATGAGGTCATAATGTAACATTCCATTATGAGGTCATAATGTAACATTCCATTATGATGTCATAATGTAACATTCCATTATGAGGTCATAATGTAACATTCCATTATGATGTCATAATGCAAAATTCCATTATGATGTCATAATGCAAAATTTCATTATGATGTCATTATGCAAAATTCCATTATGATGTCATAATGTAGAACTCCATTATGATGTCATAATGTAAAATTCCATTATGATGTCATAATGCAAAATTCCATTATGATGTCATAATGCAAAATTCCATTATGATGTCATAATGTAAAATTCCATTATGATGTCATAATGCAAAATTCCATTATGATGTCATAATGTAGAACTCCATTATGATGTCATAATGTAGAACTCCATTATGATGTCATAATGTAAAATTCCATTATGATGTCATAATGCAAAATTCCATTATGATGTCATAATGCAAAATTCCATTATGATGTCATAATGCAAAATTCCATTATGATGTCATAATGCAAAATTCCATTATGATGTCATAATGCAAAATTCCATTATGATGTCATAATGCAAAATTCCATTATGATGTCATAATGTAAAATTCCATTATGATGTCATAATGCAAAATTCCATTATGAGGTCATAATGCAAAATTCCATTATGAGGTCATAATGCAAAATTCCATTATGAGGTCATAATGTAAAATTCCCTTTTGATGTCATAATGTAAAATTCCATTATGATGTCATAATGCAAAATTCCATTATGATGTCATAATGCAAAATTCCATTATGATGTCATAATGCAAAATTCCATTATGATGTCATAATGCAAATTTCCATTATGATGTCATAATGCAAAATTCCATTATGATGTCATAATGTAAAATTCCATTATGATGTCATAATGCAAAATTCCATTATGATGTCATAATGTAAAATTCCATTATGATGTCATAATGCAAAATTCCATTAAGAGGTCATAATGCAAAATTCCATTATGATGTCATAATGCAAAATTCCCTTTTGATGTCATAATGTAAAATTCCCTTTTGATGTCATAATGTAAAATTCCATTATGATGTCATAATGCAAAATTCCATTATGATGTCATAATGTAAAATTCCATTATGATGTCATAATGCAAAATTCCATTATGATGTCATAATGTAAAATTCCATTATGATGTCATAATGCAAAATTCCATTATGATGTCATAATGCAAAATTCCATTATGAGGTCATAATGCAAAATTCCATTATGAGGTCATAATGCAAAATTCCATTATGATGTCATAATGCAAAATTCCATTATGAGGTCATAATGTAAAATTCCCTTTTGATGTCATAATGTAAAATTCCATTATGATGTCATAATGCAAAATTCCATTATGAGGTCATAATGCAAAATTCCATTATGAGATCATAATGCAAAATTCCATTATGATGTCATAATGTAACATTCCATTATGATGTCATAATGTAACATTCCATTATGATGTCATAATGTAACATTCCATTATGATGTCATAATGCAAAATTCCATTATGATGTCATAATGCAAAATTCCATTATGATGTCATAATGCAAAATTTCATTATGATGTCATAATGCAAAATTCCATTATGATGTCATAATGTAGAACTCCATTATGATGTCATAATGAAAAATTCCATTATGATGTCATAATGCAAAATTCCATTATGATGTCATAATGCAAAATTCCATTATGATGTCATAATGTAAAATTCTATTATGATGTCATAATGTAAAATTCCATTATGATGTCATAATGTAAAATTCCATTATGATGTCATAATGCAAAATTCCATTATGATGTCATAATGCAAAATTCCATTATGATGTCATAATGTAAAATTCTATTATGATGTCATAATGAAAAATTCCATTATGATGTCATAATGCAAAATTCCATTATGATGTCATAATGCAAAATTCCCTTTTGATGTCATAATGTAACATTCCATTATGATGTCATAATGTAAAATCCCATTATGAGGTCATAATGTAAAATCCCATTATGAGGTCATAATGTAAAATTCCATTATGATGCCATAGTGCAAAATTCCATTATGATGTCATAATGCAAAATTCCATTATGATGTCATAATGCAAAATTCCCTTTTGATGTCATAATGTAAAATTCCATTATGATGTCATAATGCAAAATTCCATTATGAGGTCATAATGCAAAATTCCATTATGAGGTCATAATGCAAAATTCCATTATGAGGTCATAATGTAACATTCCATTATGAGGTCATAATGTAACATTCCATTATGATGTCATAATGTAACATTCCATTATGAGGTCATAATGTAACATTCCATTATGATGTCATAATGCAAAATTCCATTATGATGTCATAATGCAAAATTTCATTATGATGTCATTATGCAAAATTCCATTATGATGTCATAATGTAGAACTCCATTATGATGTCATAATGTAAAATTCCATTATGATGTCATAATGCAAAATTCCATTATGATGTCATAATGCAAAATTCCATTATGATGTCATAATGTAAAATTCCATTATGATGTCATAATGCAAAATTCCATTATGATGTCATAATGTAGAACTCCATTATGATGTCATAATGTAGAACTCCATTATGATGTCATAATGTAAAATTCCATTATGATGTCATAATGCAAAATTCCATTATGATGTCATAATGCAAAATTCCATTATGATGTCATAATGCAAAATTCCATTATGATGTCATAATGCAAAATTCCATTATGATGTCATAATGCAAAATTCCATTATGATGTCATAATGCAAAATTCCATTATGATGTCATAATGTAAAATTCCATTATGATGTCATAATGCAAAATTCCATTATGAGGTCATAATGCAAAATTCCATTATGAGGTCATAATGCAAAATTCCATTATGATGTCATAATGTAAAATTCCCTTTTGATGTCATAATGTAAAATTCCATTATGATGTCATAATGCAAAATTCCATTATGATGTCATAATGCAAAATTCCATTATGATGTCATAATGCAAAATTCCATTATGATGTCATAATGTAAAATTCCATTATGATGTCATAATGCAAAATTCCATTATGATGTCATAATGTAAAATTCCATTATGATGTCATAATGCAAAATTCCATTATGATGTCATAATGCAAAATTCCATTATGAGGTCATAATGCAAAATTCCATTATGAGGTCATAATGCAAAATTCCATTATGATGTCATAATGCAAAATTCCATTATGAGGTCATAATGTAAAATTCCATTATGATGTCATAATGCAAAATTCCATTTTGAGGTCATAATGCAAAATTCCATTATGAGATCATAATGCAAAATTCCATTATGATGTCATAATGTAACATTCCATTATGATGTCATAATGTAACATTCCATTATGATGTCATAATGTAACATTTCATTATGATGTCATAATGCAAAATTTCATTATGATGTCATAATGCAAAATTCCATTATGATGTCATAATGCAAAATTTCATTATGATGTCATAATGCAAAATTCCATTTTGATGTCATAATGTAGAACTCCATTATGATGTCATAATGAAAAATTCCATTATGATGTCATAATGCAAAATTCCATTATGATGTCATAATGCAAAATTCCATTATGATGTCATAATGTAAAATTCCATTATGATGTCATAATGTAAAATTCCATTATGATGTCATAATGTAAAATTCCATTATGATGTCATAATGCAAAATTCCATTATGATGTCATAATGCAAAATTCCATTATGATGTCATAATGTAAAATTCTATTATGATGTCATAATGCAAAATTCCATTATGATGTCATAATGCAATATTCCATTATGATGTCATAATGCAAAATTCCCTTTTGATGTCATAATGTAACATTCCATTATGATGTCATAATGTAAAATCCCATTATGAGGTCATAATGTAAAATCCCATTATGAGGTCATAATGCAAAATTCAATTATGATGTCATAATGCAAAATTCAATTATGATGTCATAATGCAAAATTCCATTATAATGTCATAATGCAAAATTCCATAATGATGTCAAAATGCAACATTCCATTATGATGTCAAAATGCAACATTCCATTATGATGTCATAATGTAACATTCCATTATGATGTCATAATGCAAAATTCCATTATGATGTCATAATGCAAAATTCCATTATGATGTCATAATGCAAAATTCCATTATGATGTCATAATGCAAAATTCCATTATGATGTCATAATGCAAAATTCCATTATGATGTCATAATGCAAAATTCCATTATGATGTCATAATGCAAAATTCCATTATGATGTCATAATGCAAAATTCCATTATGATGTCATAATGCAAAATTCCATTATGATGTCATAATGCAAAATTCCCTTTTGATGTCATAATGTAAAATTCCATTATGATGTCATAATGCAAAATTCCATTATGAGGTCATAATGCAAAATTCCATTATGAGGTCATAATGCAAAATTCCATTATGAGGTCATAATGTAACATTCCATTATGAGGTCATAATGTAACATTCCATTATGAGGTCATAATGTAACATTCCATTATGAGGTCATAATGTAACATTCCATTATGATGTCATAATGCAAAATTCCATTATGATGTCATAATGCAAAATTTCATTATGATGTCATTATGCAAAATTCCATTATGATGTCATAATGTAGAACTCCATTATGATGTCATAATGTAAAATTCCATTATGATGTCATAATGCAAAATTCCATTATGATGTCATAATGCAAAATTCCATTATGATGTCATAATGTAAAATTCCATTATGATGTCATAATGTAAAATTCCATTATGATGTCATAATGTAAAATTCCATTATGATGTCATAATGCAAAAATTCCCTTTTGATGTCATAATGTAACATTCCATTATGATGTCATAATGCAAAATTCCATTATGATGTCATAATGTAACATTCCATTATGATGTCATAATGTAACATTCCATTATGATGTCATAATGTAACATTCCATTATGATGTCATAATGCAAAATTCCATTATGATGTTTAAATGCAAAATTCCATTATGATGTCATAATGTAACATTCCATTATGATGTCATAATGTAACATTCCATTATGATGTCATAATGCAAAATTCCATTATGATGTCATAATACAAAATTCCATTATGATGTCATAATGCAAAATTCCATTATGATGTCATGATGCAAAATTCCCTTTTGATGTCATAATGCAAAATTCCCTTTTGATGTCATAATGTAACATTCCATAATGATGTCATAATGTAAAATCCCATTATGAGGTCATAATGTAAAATCCCATTATGATACCATAATGCAAAATTCCATTATGATGTCATAATGCAAAATTCCATTATGATGTCATAATGCAAAATTCCATTATGATGTCATAATGCAAAATTCCATTATGATGTCATAATGCAAAATTCCATTATGATGTCATGATGCAAAATTCCATTATGATGTCATAATGCAAAATTCCATTATGATGTCATAATGCAGAACTCCATTATGATGTCATAATGTAAAATTCCATTATGATGTCATAATGCAGAACTCCATTATGAGGTCATAATGCAAAATTCCATTATGATGTGATAATGCAAAATTCCATTATGATGTCATAATGTAAAATTCCCTTTTGATGTCATAATGTAACATTCCATTATGATGTCATAATGCAAAATTCCATTATGAGGTCATAATGCAAAATTCCATTATGAGGTCATAATGCAAAATTCCATTATGAGGTCATAATGCAAAATTCCATTATGAGGTCATAATGTAACATTCCATTATGATGTCATAATGTAACATTCCATTATGATGTCATAATGTAACATTCCATTATGATGTCATAATGTAACATTCCATTATGATGTCATAATGCAAAATTCCATTATGATGTCATAATGCAAAATTTCATTACGATGTCATAATGCAAAATTCCATTATGATGTCATAATGTAGAACTCCATTATGATGTCATAATGTAAAATTCCATTATGATGTCATAATGCAAAATTCCATTATGATGTCATAATGCAAAATTCCATTATGATGTCATAATGCAAAATTCCATTATGATGTCATAATGTAAAATTCCATTATGATGACATAATGCAAAATTCTATAATGATGTCATAATGCAAAATTCCATTATGAGGTCATAATGCAAAATTCCATTATGAGGTCATAATGCAAAATTCCATTATGATGTCATAATGTAAAATTCCCTTTTGATGTCATAATGTAAAATTCCATTATGATGTCATAATGCAAAATTCCACTATGAGGTCATAATGCAAAATTCCATTATGAGGTCATAATGCAAAATTCCATTATGATGTCATAATGTAACATTCCATTATGATGTAATAATGTAACATTCCATTATGATGTCATAATGTAACATTCCATTATGATGTCATAATGTAACATTCCATTATGATGTCATAATGCAAAATTCCATTATGATGTCATAATGCAAAATTTCATTATGATGTCATAATGCAAAATTCCATTATGATGTCATAATGTAGAACTCCATTATGATGTCATAATGTAAAATTCCATTATGATGTCATAATGTAAAATTCCATTATGATGTCATAATGCAAAATTCCATTATGATGTCATAATGCAAAATTCCATTATGATGTCATAATGTAAAATTCCATTATGATGTCATAATGTAAAATTCCATTATGATGTCATAATGCAAAATTCCATTATGATGTCATAATGCAAAATTCCATTATGATGTCATAATGTAAAATTCTATTATGATGTCATAATGCAAAATTCCATTATGATGTCATAATGCAAAATTCCATTATGATGTCATAATGCAAAATTCCCTTTTGATGTCATAATGTAACATTCCATTATGATGTCATAATGTAAAATCCCATTATGAGGTCATAATGTAAAATCCCATTATGAGGTCATAATGTAAAATCCCATTATGAGGTCATAATGTAAAATCCCATTATGAGGTCATAATGTAAAATCCCATTATGATGCCATAATGCAAAATTCCATTATGATGCCATAATGCAAAATTCCATTATGATGTCATAATGCAAAATTCCATTATGATGTCATAATGCAAAATTCCATTATGATGTCAAAATGCAACATTCCATTATGATGTCAAAATGCAACATTCCATTATGATGTCAAAATGCAACATTCCATTATGATTTCATAATGTAACATTCCATTATGATGTCATAATGCAAAATTCCATTATGATGTCATAATGCAAAATTCCATTATGATGTCATAATGCAAAATTCCATTATGATGTCATAATGTAAAATTCCCTTTTGATGTCATAATGTAAAATTCCATTATGATGTCATAATGCAAAATTCCATTATGAGGTCATAATGCAAAATTCCATTATGAGGTCATAATGCAAAATTCCATTATGAGGTCATAATGTAACATTCCATTATTATGTCATAATGTAACATTCCATTATGAGGTCATAATGTAACATTCCATTATGAGGTCATAATGCAAAATTCCATTATGATGTCATAATGCAAAATTCCATTATGATGTCATAATGCAAAATTCCATTATGATGTCATAATGCAAAATTCCATTATGATGTCATAATGCAAAATTCCATTATGATGTCATAATGTAAAATTCCATTATGATGTCATAATGTAAAATTCCATTATGATGTCATAATGTAAAATTCCATTATGATGTCATAATGCAAAAATTCCCTTTTGATGTCATAATGTAACATTCCATTATGATGTCATAATGTAACATTCCATTATGATGTCATAATGCAAAATTCCATTATGATGTCATAATGCAAAATTCCATTATGATGTCATAATGCAAAATTCCATTATGATGTCATAATGTAAAATTCCATTATGATGTCATAATGCAAAATTCCATTATGATGTCATAATGTAAAATTCCATTATGATGTCATAATGCAAAATTCCATTATGAGGTCATAATGCAGAATTCCATTATGAGGTCATAATGCAAAATTCCATTATGATGTCATAATGTAAAATTCCCTTTTGATGTCATAATGTAAAATTCCATTATGATGTCATAATGCAAAATTCCATTATGATGTCATAATGTAAAATTCCATTATGATGTCATAATGAAAAATTCCATTATGATGTCATAATGTAAAATTCCATTATGATGTCATAATGCAAAATTCCATTATGATGTCATAATGCAAAATTCCATTATGATGTCATAATGCAAAATTCCATTATGAGGTCATAATGCAAAATTCCCTTTTGATGTCATAATGTAAAATTCCATTATGATGTCATAATGCAGAACTCCATTATGAGGTCATAATGCAAAATTCCATTATGATGTCATAATGCAAAATTCCATTATGATGTCATAATGTAAAATTCCCTTTTGATGTCATAATGTAACATTCCATTATGATGTCATAATGCAAAATTCCATTATGAGGTCATAATGCAAAATTCCATTATGAGGTCATAATGCAAAATTCCATTATGAGGTCATAATGCAAAATTCCATTATGAGGTCATAATGCAAAATTCCATTATGAGGTCATAATGTAACATTCCATTATGATGTCATAATGTAACATTCCATTATGATGTCATAATGTAACATTCCATTATGATGTCATAATGTAACATTCCATTATGATGTCATAATGCAAAATTCCATTATGATGTCATAATGCAAAATTTCATTATGATGTCATAATGCAAAATTCCATTATGATGTCATAATGTAGAACTCCATTATGATGTCATAATGTAAAATTCCATTATGATGTCATAATGCAAAATTCCATTATGATGTCATAATGCAAAATTCCATTATGATGTCATAATGTAAAATTCCATTATGATGTCATAATGCAAAATTCCATTATGATGTCATAATGCAAAATTCCATTATGAGGTCATAATGCAAAATTCCATTATGATGTCATAATGTAAAATTCCCTTTTGATGTCATAATGTAAAATTCCATTATGATGTCATAATGCAAAATTCCACTATGAGGTCATAATGCAAAATTCCATTATGAGATCATAATGCAAAATTCCATTATGATGTCATAATGTAACATTCCATTATGATGTCATAATGTAACATTCCATTATGATGTCATAATGTAACATTCCATTATGATGTCATAATGTAACATTCCATTATGATGTCATAATGCAAAATTCCATTATGATGTCATAATGCAAAATTTCATTATGATGTCATAATGCAAAATTCCATTATGATGTCATAATGTAGAACTCCATTATGATGTCATAATGTAAAATTCCATTATGATGTCATAATGCAAAATTCCATTATGATGTCATAATGCAAAATTCCATTATGATGTCATAATGTAAAATTCCATTATGATGTCATAATGTAAAATTCCATTATGATGTCATAATGCAAAATTCCATTATGATGTCATAATGCAAAATTCCATTATGATGTCATAATGCAAAATTCCATTATGATGTCATAATACAAAATTCCATTATGATGTCATAATGCAAAATTCCATTATGATGTCATGATGCAAAATTCCATTATGATGTCATGATGCAAAATTCCCTTTTGATGTCATAATGTAACATCCCATTATGAGGTCATAATGTAAAATCCCATTATGAGGTCATAATGTAAAATCCCATTATGAGGTCATAATGTAAAATCCCATTATGATGTCATAATGCAAAATTCCATTATGATGTCATAATGCAAAATTTCATTATGATGTCATAATGCAAAATTCCATTATGATGTCATAATGCAAAATTTCATTATGATGTCATAATGCAAAATTCCATTATGATGTCATAATGTAGAACTCCATTATGATGTCATAATGTAAAATTCCATTATGATGTCATAATGCAAAATTCCATTATGATGTCATAATGCAAAATTCCATTATGATGTCATAATGCAAATTTCCATTATGATGTCATAATGCAAAATTCCATTATGATGTCATAATGTAAAATTCCATTATGATGTCATAATGCAAAATTCCATTATGATGTCATAATGTAAAATTTCATTATGATGTCATAATGCAAAATTCCATTATGAGGTCATAATGCAAAATTCCATTATGATGTCATAATGTAAAATTCCCTTTTGATGTCATAATGTAAAATTCCATTATGATGTCATAATGCAAAATTCCATTATGATGTCATAATGTAAAATTCCATTATGATGTCATAATGCAAAATTCCATTATGATGTCATAATGTAAAATTCCATTATGATGTCATAATGCAAAATTCCATTATGATGTCATAATGCAAAATTCCATTATGAGGTCATAATGCAAAATTCCATTATGATGTCATAATGCAAAATTCCATTATGAGGTCATAATGTAAAATTCCCTTTTGATGTCATAATGTAAAATTCCATTATGATGTCATAATGCAAAATTCCATTATGATGTCATAATGCAAAATTCCATTATGATGTCATAATGCAAATTTCCATTATGATGTCATAATGCAAAATTCCATTATGATGTCATAATGTAAAATTCCATTATGATGTCATAATGAAAAATTCCATTATGATGTCATAATGTAAAATTCCATTATGATGTCATAATGCAAAATTCCATTATGATGTCATAATGCAAAATTCCATTATGATGTCATAATGCAAAATTCCATTATGAGGTCATAATGCAAAATTCCCTTTTGATGTCATAATGTAAAATTCCATTATGATGTCATAATGCAGAACTCCATTATGAGGTCATAATGCAAAATTCCATTATGATGTCATAATGCAAAATTCCATTATGATGTCATAATGTAAAATTCCCTTTTGATGTCATAATGTAACATTCCATTATGATGTCATAATGCAAAATTCCATTATGAGGTCATAATGCAAAATTCCATTATGAGGTCATAATGCAAAATTCCATTATGAGGTCATAATGCAAAATTCCATTATGAGGTCATAATGCAAAATTCCATTATGAGGTCATAATGTAACATTCCATTATGATGTCATAATGTAACATTCCATTATGATGTCATAATGTAACATTCCATTATGATGTCATAATGTAACATTCCATTATGATGTCATAATGCAAAATTCCATTATGATGTCATAATGCAAAATTTCATTATGATGTCATAATGCAAAATTCCATTATGATGTCATAATGTAGAACTCCATTATGATGTCATAATGTAAAATTCCATTATGATGTCATAATGCAAAATTCCATTATGATGTCATAATGCAAAATTCCATTATGATGTCATAATGTAAAATTCCATTATGATGTCATAATGCAAAATTCCATTATGATGTCATAATGCAAAATTCCATTATGAGGTCATAATGCAAAATTCCATTATGAGGTCATAATGCAAAATTCCATTATGATGTCATAATGTAAAATTCCCTTTTGATGTCATAATGTAAAATTCCATTATGATGTCATAATGCAAAATTCCACTATGAGGTCATAATGCAAAATTCCATTATGAGATCATAATGCAAAATTCCATTATGATGTCATAATGTAACATTCCATTATGATGTAATAATGTAACATTCCATTATGATGTCATAATGTAACATTCCATTATGATGTCATAATGTAACATTCCATTATGATGTCATAATGCAAAATTCCATTATGATGTCATAATGCAAAATTTCATTATGATGTCATAATGCAAAATTCCATTATGATGTCATAATGTAGAACTCCATTATGATGTCATAATGTAAAATTCCATTATGATGTCATAATGCAAAATTCCATTATGATGTCATAATGCAAAATTCCATTATGATGTCATAATGTAAAATTCCATTATGATGTCATAATGTAAAATTCCATTATGATGTCATAATGCAAAATTCCATTATGATGTCATAATGCAAAATTCCATTATGATGTCATAATGCAAAATTCCATTATGATGTCATAATACAAAATTCCATTATGATGTCATAATGCAAAATTCCATTATGATGTCATGATGCAAAATTCCATTATGATGTCATGATGCAAAATTCCCTTTTGATGTCATAATGTAACATCCCATTATGAGGTCATAATGTAAAATCCCATTATGAGGTCATAATGTAAAATCCCATTATGAGGTCATAATGTAAAATCCCATTATGATGTCATAATGCAAAATTCCATTATGATGTCATAATGCAAAATTTCATTATGATGTCATAATGCAAAATTCCATTATGATGTCATAATGCAAAATTTCATTATGATGTCATAATGCAAAATTCCATTATGATGTCATAATGTAGAACTCCATTATGATGTCATAATGTAAAATTCCATTATGATGTCATAATGCAAAATTCCATTATGATGTCATAATGCAAAATTCCATTATGATGTCATAATGCAAATTTCCATTATGATGTCATAATGCAAAATTCCATTATGATGTCATAATGTAAAATTCCATTATGATGTCATAATGCAAAATTCCATTATGATGTCATAATGTAAAATTTCATTATGATGTCATAATGCAAAATTCCATTATGAGGTCATAATGCAAAATTCCATTATGATGTCATAATGTAAAATTCCCTTTTGATGTCATAATGTAAAATTCCATTATGATGTCATAATGCAAAATTCCATTATGATGTCATAATGTAAAATTCCATTATGATGTCATAATGCAAAATTCCATTATGATGTCATAATGTAAAATTCCATTATGATGTCATAATGCAAAATTCCATTATGATGTCATAATGCAAAATTCCATTATGAGGTCATAATGCAAAATTCCATTATGATGTCATAATGCAAAATTCCATTATGAGGTCATAATGTAAAATTCCCTTTTGATGTCATAATGTAAAATTCCATTATGATGTCATAATGCAAAATTCCATTATGAGGTCATAATGCAAAATTCCATTATGAGATCATAATGCAAAATTCCATTATGATGTCATAATGTAACATTCCATTATGATGTCATAATGTAACATTCCATTATGATGTCATAATGTAACATTCCATTATGATGTCATAATGTAACATTCCATTATGATGTCATAATGCAAAATTCCATTATGATGTCATAATGCAAAATTTCATTATGATGTCATAATGCAAAATTCAATTATGATGTCATAATGTAGAACTCCATTATGATGTCATAATGTAAAATTCCATTATGATGTCATAATGCAAAATTCCATTATGATGTCATAATACAAAATTCCATTATGATGTCATAATGCAAAATTCCATTATGATGTCATGATGCAAAATTCCATTATGATGTCATGATGTAGAACTCCATTATGATGTCATAATGTAACATTCCATTATGATGTCATAATGCAAAATTCCATTATGATGTCATAATACAAAATTCCATTATGATGTCATAATGCAAAATTCCATTATGATGTCATGATGCAAAATTCCATTATGATGTCATAATGCAAAATTCCCTTTTGATGTCATAATGTAACATTCCATTATGATGTCATAATGCAAAATTCCATTATGAGGTCATAATGCAAAATTCCATTATGAGATCATAATGCAAAATTCCATTATGATGTCATAATGTAACATTCCATTATGATGTCATAATGTAACATTCCATTATGATGTCATAATGTAACATTCCATTATGATGTCATAATGCAAAATTCCATTATGATGTCATAATGCAAAATTTCATTATGATGTCATAATGCAAAATTCCATTATGATGTCATAATGTAGAACTCCATTATGATGTCATAATGTAAAATTCCATTATGATGTCATAATGCAAAATTCCATTATGATGTCATAATACAAAATTCCATTATGATGTCATAATGCAAAATTCCATTATGATGTCATGATGCAAAATTCCATTATGATGTCATGATGTAGAACTCCATTATGATGTCATAATGTAACATTCCATTATGATGTCATAATGCAAAATTCCATTATGATGTCATAATACAAAATTCCATTATGATGTCATAATGCAAAATTCCATTATGATGTCATGATGCAAAATTCCATTATGATGTCATAATGCAAAATTCCCTTTTGATGTCATAATGTAACATTCCATAATGATGTCATAATGCAAAATTCCATTATGATGTCATAATGCAAAATTCCATTATGAGGTCATAATGCAAAATTCCATTATGATGTCATAATGTAAAATTCCATTATGATGTCATAATGCAAAATTCCATTATGATGTCATAATGCAAAATTCCATTATGATGTCATAATGCAAAATTCCATTATGAGGTCATAATGCAAAATTCCATTATGATGTCATAATGTAAAATTCCCTTTTGATGTCATAATGTAAAATTCCCTTTTGATGTCATAATGTAAAATTCCATTATGATGTCATAATGCAAAATTCCATTATGATGTCATAATGTAAAATTCCATTATGATGTCATAATGCAAAATTCCATTATGATGTCATAATGTAAAATTCCATTATGATGTCATAATGCAAAATTCCATTATGAGGTCATAATGCAAAATTCCATTATGATGTCATAATGCAAAATTCCATTATGAGGTCATAATGTAAAATTCCCTTTTGATGTCATAATGTAAAATTCCATTATGATGTCATAATGCAAAATTCCATTATGAGGTCATAATGCAAAATTCCATTATGAGATCATAATGCAAAATTCCATTATGATGTCATAATGTAACATTCCATTATGATGTCATAATGTAACATTCCATTATGATGTCATAATGTAACATTCCATTATGATGTCATAATGCAAAATTCCATTATGATGTCATAATGCAAAATTTCATTATGATGTCATAATGCAAAATTCCATTATGATGTCATAATGTAGAACTCCATTATGATGTCATAATGTAAAATTCCATTATGATGTCATAATGCAAAATTCCATTATGATGTCATAATGCAAAATTCCATTATGATGTCATAATACAAAATTCCATTATGATGTCATAATGCAAAATTCCATTATGATGTCATGATGCAAAATTCCATTATGATGTCATGATGCAGAACTCCATTATGATGTCATAATGTAACATTCCATTATGATGTCATAATGCAAAATTCCATTATGATGTCATAATACAAAATTCCATTATGATGTCATAATGCAAAATTCCATTATGATGTCATGATGCAAAATTCCATTATGATGTCATAATGTAAAATTCCATTATGATGTCATAATGCAAAATTCCATTATGAGGTCATAATGCAAAATTCCATTATGATGTCATAATGCAAAATTCCATTATGAGGTCATAATGTAAAATTCCCTTTTGATGTCATAATGTAAAATTCCATTATGATGTCATAATGCAAAATTCCATTATGAGGTCATAATGCAAAATTCCATTATGAGATCATAATGCAAAATTCCATTATGATGTCATAATGTAACATTCCATTATGATGTCATAATGTAACATTCCATTATGATGTCATAATGTAACATTCCATTATGATGTCATAATGCAAAATTCCATTATGATGTCATAATGCAAAATTTCATTATGATGTCATAATGCAAAATTCCATTATGATGTCATAATGTAGAACTCCATTATGATGTCATAATGTAAAATTCCATTATGATGTCATAATGCAAAATTCCATTATGATGTCATAATGCAAAATTCCATTATGATGTCATAATACAAAATTCCATTATGATGTCATAATGCAAAATTCCATTATGATGTCATGATGCAAAATTCCATTATGATGTCATGATGCAGAACTCCATTATGATGTCATAATGTAACATTCCATTATGATGTCATAATGCAAAATTCCATTATGATGTCATAATACAAAATTCCATTATGATGTCATAATGCAAAATTCCATTATGATGTCATGATGCAAAATTCCATTATGATGTCATAATGCAAAATTCCCTTTTGATGTCATAATGTAACATTCCATAATGATGTCATAATGTAAAATCCCATTATGAGGTCATAATGTAAAATCCCATTATGATACCATAATGCAAAATTCCATTATGATGTCATAATGCAAAATTCCATTATGATGTCATAATGCGAAATTCCATTATGATGTCATAATGCAAAATTCCATTATGATGTCATAATGCAAAATTCCATTATGATGTCATGATGCAAAATTCCATTATGATGTCATAATGCAAAATTCCATTATGATGTCATAATGCAGAACTCCATTATGATGTCATAATGTAAAATTCCATTATGATGTCATAATGCAGAACTCCATTATGAGGTCATAATGCAAAATTCCATTATGATGTCATAATGCAAAATTCCATTATGATGTCATAATGTAAAATTCCCTTTTGATGTCATAATGTAACATTCCATTATGATGTCATAATGCAAAATTCCATTACGAGGTCATAATGCAAAATTCCATTATGAGGTCATAATGCAAAATTCCATTATGATGTCATAATGTAACATTCCATTATGATGTCATAATGTAACATTCCATTATGATGTCATAATGTAACATTCCATTATGATGTCATAATGCAAAATTCCATTATGATGTCATAATGCAAAATTCCATTATGATGTCATAATGCAAAATTCCATTATGATGTCATAATGCAAAATTCCATTATGATGTCATAATGCAAAATTTCATTATGATGTCATAATGCAAAATTCCATTATGATGTCATAATGTAGAACTCCATTATGTCATAATGTAAAATTCCATTATGATGTCATAATGCAAAATTCCATTATGATGTCATAATGCAAAATTCCATTATGATGTCATAATGCAAATTTCCATTATGATGTCATAATGCAAAATTCCATTATGATGTCATAATGTAAAATTCCATTATGATGTCATAATGCAAAATTCCATTATGATGTCATAATGTAAAATTCCATTATGATGTCATAATGCAAAATTCCATTATGAGGTCATAATGCAAAATTCCATTATGATGTCATAATGCAAAATTCCATTATGATGTCATAATGTAAAATTCCCTTTTGATGTCATAATGTAAAATTCCATTATGATGTCATAATGCAAAATTCCATTATGATGTCATAATGCAAAATTCCATTATGATGTCATAATGCAAAATTCCATTATGATGTCATAATGTAAAATTCCATTATGAGGTCATAATGCAAAATTCCATTATGAGGTCATAATGCAAAATTCCATTATGATGTCATAATGCAAAATTCCATTATGATGTCATAATGCAAAATTTCATTATGATGTCATAATGCAAAATTCCATTATAATGTCATAATGTAGAACTCCATTATGATGTCATAATGAAAAATTCCATTATGATGTCATAATGCAAAATTCCATTATGATGTCATAATGCAAAATTCCATTATGATGTCATAATGTAACATTCCATTATGATGTCATAATGTAACATTCCATTATGATGTCATAATGTAACATTTCATTATGATGTCATAATGCAAAATTTCATTATGATGTCATAATGCAAAATTCCATTATGAGGTCATAATGCAAAATTCCATTATGATGTCATAATGTAACATTCCATTATGATGTCATAATGTAACATTCCATTATGATGTCATAATGTAACATTCCATTATGATGTCATAATGTAACATTCCATTATGATGTCATAATGTAACATTCCATTATGATGTCATAATGTAACATTCCATTATGATGTCATAATGTAACATTCCATTATGATGTCATAATGCAAAATTCCATTATGATGTCATAATGCAAAATTTCATTATGATGTCATAATGCAAAATTCCATTATGATGTCATAATGTAGAACTCCATTATGTCATAATGTAAAATTCCATTATGATGTCATAATGCAAAATTCCATTATGATGTCATAATGCAAAATTCCATTATGATGTCATAATGCAAATTTCCATTATGATGTCATAATGCAAAATTCCATTATGATGTCATAATGTAAAATTCCATTATGATGTCATAATGCAAAATTCCATTATGATGTCATAATATAAAATTCCATTATGATGTCATAATGCAAAATTCCATTATGAGGTCATAATGCAAAATTCCATTATGATGTCATAATGCAAAATTCCATTATGATGTCATAATGTAAAATTCCCTTTTGATGTCATAATGTAAAATTCCATTATGATGTCATAATGCAAAATTCCATTATGATGTCATAATGCAAAATTCCATTATGATGTCATAATGCAAAATTCCATTATGATGTCATAATGTAAAATTCCATTATGAGGTCATAATGCAAAATTCCATTATGAGGTCATAATGCAAAATTCCATTATGATGTCATAATGCAAAATTCCATTATGATGTCATAATGCAAAATTTCATTATGATGTCATAATGCAAAATTCCATTATAATGTCATAATGTAGAACTCCATTATGATGTCATAATGAAAAATTCCATTATGATGTCATAATGCAAAATTCCATTATGATGTCATAATGCAAAATTCCATTATGATGTCATAATGTAAAATTCCATTATGATGTCATAATGCAAAATTCCATTATGATGTCATAATGTAACATTCCATTATGATGTCATAATGCAAAATTCCATTATGAGGTCATAATGTAAAATTCCATTATGAGGTCATAATGCAAAATTCCATTATGATGTCATAATGCAAAATTCCATTATGATGTCATAATGTAACATTCCATTATGATGTCATAATGCAAAATTCCATTATGATGTCATAATGTAACATTCCATTATGATGTCATAATGCAAAATTCCATTATGATGTCATAATGCAAAATTCCATTATGATGTCATAATGCAAAATTCCATTATGATGTCATAATGCAAAATTCCATTATGATGTCATAATGCAAAATTCCATTATGATGTCATAATGCAAAAATTCCATTATGATGTCATAATGTAAAACTACATTATTATGTCATAATGTAAAATTCCATTATGATGTCATAATGTAAAACTACATTATTATGTCATAATGTAAAATTCCATTATGATGTCATAATGCAAAATTCCATTATGATGTCATAATGTAACATTCCATTATGATGTCATAATGCAAAATTCCATTATGAGGTCATAATGCAAAATTCCATTATGATGTCATAATGCAAAATTCCATTATGATGTCATAATGTAAAATTCCCTTTTGATGTCATAATGTAAAATTCCATTATGATGTCATAATGCAAAATTCCATTATGATGTCATAATGCAAAATTCCATTATGATGTCATAATGTAACATTCCATTATGATGTCATAATGTAACATTCCATTATGATGTCATAATGTAACATTCCATTATGATGTCATAATGTAACATTCCATTATGATGTCATAATGTAACATTCCATTATGATGTCATAATGTAACATTCCATTATGATGTCATAATGTAACATTCCATTATGATGTCATAATGCAAAATTCCATTATGATGTCATAATGCAAAATTTCATTATGATGTCATAATGCAAAATTCCATTATGATGTCATAATGTAGAACTCCATTATGTCATAATGTAAAATTCCATTATGATGTCATAATGCAAAATTCCATTATGATGTCATAATGCAAAATTCCATTATGATGTCATAATGCAAAATTTCATTATGATGTCATAATGCAAAATTCCATTATGATGTCATAATGTAGAACTCCATTATGTCATAATGTAAAATTCCATTATGATGTCATAATGCAAAATTCCATTATGATGTCATAATGCAAAATTCCATTATGATGTCATAATGCAAATTTCCATTATGATGTCATAATGCAAAATTCCATTATGATGTCATAATGTAAAATTCCATTATGATGTCATAATGCAAAATTCCATTATGATGTCATAATGTAAAATTCCATTATGATGTCATAATGCAAAATTCCATTATGAGGTCATAATGCAAAATTCCATTATGATGTCATAATGCAAAATTCCATTATGATGTCATAATGTAAAATTCCCTTTTGATGTCATAATGTAAAATTCCATTATGATGTCATAATGCAAAATTCCATTATGATGTCATAATGCAAAATTCCATTATGATGTCATAATGCAAAATTCCATTATGATGTCATAATGTAAAATTCCATTATGAGGTCATAATGCAAAATTCCATTATGAGGTCATAATGCAAAATTCCATTATGATGTCATAATGCAAAATTCCATTATGATGTCATAATGCAAAATTTCATTATGATGTCATAATGCAAAATTCCATTATAATGTCATAATGTAGAACTCCATTATGATGTCATAATGAAAAATTCCATTATGATGTCATAATGCAAAATTCCATTATGATGTCATAATGCAAAATTCCATTATGATGTCATAATGTAACATTCCATTATGATGTCATAATGTAACATTCCATTATGATGTCATAATGTAACATTTCATTATGATGTCATAATGCAAAATTTCATTATGATGTCATAATGCAAAATTCCATTATGAGGTCATAATGCAAAATTCCATTATGATGTCATAATGTAACATTCCATTATGATGTCATAATGTAACATTCCATTATGATGTCATAATGTAACATTCCATTATGATGTCATAATGCAAAATTCCATTATGATGTCATAATGTAACATTCCATTATGATGTCATAATGCAAAATTCCATTATGATGTCATAATGCAAAATTCCATTATGATGTCATAATGCAAAATTCCATTATGATGTCATAATGCAAAATTCCATTATGATGTCATAATGCAAAATTCCATTATGATGTCATAATGCAAAAATTCCATTATGATGTCATAATGTAAAACTACATTATTATGTCATAATGTAAAATTCCATTATGATGTCATAATGTAAAACTACATTATTATGTCATAATGTAAAATTCCATTATGATGTCATAATGCAAAATTCCATTATGATGTCATAATGTAACATTCCATTATGATGTCATAATGCAAAATTCCATTATGAGGTCATAATGCAAAATTCCATTAGGATGTCATAATGCAAAATTCCATTATGATGTCATAATGTAAAATTCCCTTTTGATGTCATAATGTAAAATTCCATTATGATGTCATAATGCAAAATTCCATTATGATGTCATAATGCAAAATTCCATTATGATGTCATAATGCAAAATTCCATTATGATGTCATAATGTAAAATTCCATTATGAGGTCATAATGCAAAATTCCATTATGAGGTCATAATGCAAAATTCCATTATGATGTCATAATGCAAAATTCCATTATGATGTCATAATGCAAAATTTCATTATGATGTCATAATGCAAAATTCCATTATAATGTCATAATGTAGAACTCCATTATGATGTCATAATGAAAAATTCCATTATGATGTCATAATGCAAAATTCCATTATGATGTCATAATGCAAAATTCCATTATGATGTCATAATGTAAAATTCCATTATGATGTCATAATGCAAAATTCCATTATGATGTCATAATGTAAAATTCCATTATGATGTCATAATGCAAAATTCCATTATGATGTCATAATGCAAAATTCCATTATGAGGTCATAATGCAAAATTCCATTATGAGGTCATAATGCAAAATTCCATTATGATGTCATAATGCAAAATTCCATTATGAGGTCATAATGTAAAATTCCCTTTTGATGTCATAATGTAAAATTCCATTATGATGTCATAATGCAAAATTCCATTTTGAGGTCATAATGCAAAATTCCATTATGAGATCATAATGCAAAATTCCATTATGATGTCATAATGTAACATTCCATTATGATGTCATAATGTAACATTCCATTATGATGTCATAATGTAACATTTCATTATGATGTCATAATGCAAAATTTCATTATGATGTCATAATGCAAAATTCCATTATGATGTCATAATGCAAAATTCCATTATGATGTCATAATGTAGAACTCCATTATGTCATAATGTAAAATTCCATTATGATGTCATAATGCAAAATTCCATTATGATGTCATAATGCAAAATTCCATTATGATGTCATAATGCAAAATTTCATTATGATGTCATAATGCAAAATTCCATTATGATGTCATAATGTAGAACTCCATTATGTCATAATGTAAAATTCCATTATGATGTCATAATGCAAAATTCCATTATGATGTCATAATGCAAATTTCCATTATGATGTCATAATGCAAAATTCCATTATGATGTCATAATGTAAAATTCCATTATGATGTCATAATGCAAAATTCCATTATGATGTCATAATGCAAAATTCCATTATGATGTCATAATGCAAAATTCCATTATGAGGTCATAATGCAAAATTCCATTATGATGTCATAATGCAAAATTCCATTATGATGTCATAATGTAAAATTCCCTTTTGATGTCATAATGTAAAATTCCATTATGATGTCATAATGCAAAATTCCATTATGATGTCATAATGCAAAATTCCATTATGATGTCATAATGCAAAATTCCATTATGATGTCATAATGCAAAATTCCATTATGATGTCATAATGTAAAATTCCATTATGAGGTCATAATGCAAAATTCCATTATGAGGTCATAATGCAAAATTCCATTATGATGTCATAATGCAAAATTCCATTATGATGTCATAATGCAAAATTTCATTATGATGTCATAATGCAAAATTCCATTATAATGTCATAATGTAGAACTCCATTATGATGTCATAATGAAAAATTCCATTATGATGTCATAATGCAAAATTCCATTATGATGTCATAATGCAAAATTCCATTATGATGTCATAATGTAACATTCCATTATGATGTCATAATGTAACATTCCATTATGATGTCATAATGTAACATTTCATTATGATGTCATAATGCAAAATTTCATTATGATGTCATAATGCAAAATTCCATTATGAGGTCATAATGCAAAATTCCATTATGATGTCATAATGTAACATTCCATTATGATGTCATAATGTAACATTCCATTATGATGTCATAATGTAACATTCCATTATGATGTCATAATGTAACATTCCATTATGATGTCATAATGTAACATTCCATTATGATGTCATAATGTAACATTCCATTATGATGTCATAATGTAACATTCCATTATGATGTCATAATGCAAAATTCCATTATGATGTCATAATGCAAAATTTCATTATGATGTCATAATGCAAAATTCCATTATGATGTCATAATGTAGAACTCCATTATGATGTCATAATGTAAAATTCCATTATGATGTCATAATGCAAAATTCCATTATGATGTCATAATGCAAAATTCCATTATGATGTCATAATGCAAATTTCCATTATGATGTCATAATGCAAAATTCCATTATGATGTCATAATGTAAAATTCCATTATGATGTCATAATGCAAAATTCCATTATGATGTCATAATGTAAAATTCCATTATGATGTCATAATGCAAAATTCCATTATGAGGTCATAATGCAAAATTCCATTATGATGTCATAATGCAAAATTCCATTATGATGTCATAATGTAAAATTCCCTTTTGATGTCATAATGTAAAATTCCATTATGATGTCATAATGCAAAATTCCATTATGATGTCATAATGCAAAATTCCATTATGATGTCATAATGTAAAATTCCATTATGATGTCATAATGCAAAATTCCATTATGATGTCATAATGTAAAATTCCATTATGATGTCATAATGCAAAATTCCATTATGATGTCATAATGCAAAATTCCATTATGAGGTCATAATGCAAAATTCCATTATGAGGTCATAATGCAAAATTCCATTATGAGATCATAATGCAAAATTCCATTATGATGTCATAATGTAACATTCCATTATGATGTCATAATGTAACATTCCATTATGATGTCATAATGTAACATTCCATTATGATGTCATAATGTAACATTCCATTATGATGTCATAATGCAAAATTCCATTATGATGTCATAATGCAAAATTTCATTATGATGTCATAATGCAAAATTCCATTATGATGTCATAATGTAGAACTCCATTATGTCATAATGTAAAATTCCATTATGATGTCATAATGCAAAATTCCATTATGATGTCATAATGCAAAATTCCATTATGATGTCATAATGCAAAATTTCATTATGATGTCATAATGCAAAATTCCATTATGATGTCATAATGTAGAACTCCATTATGTCATAATGTAAAATTCCATTATGATGTCATAATGCAAAATTCCATTATGATGTCATAATGCAAATTTCCATTATGATGTCATAATGCAAAATTCCATTATGATGTCATAATGTAAAATTCCATTATGATGTCATAATGCAAAATTCCATTATGATGTCATAATGCAAAATTCCATTATGATGTCATAATGCAAAATTCCATTATGAGGTCATAATGCAAAATTCCATTATGATGTCATAATGCAAAATTCCATTATGATGTCATAATGTAAAATTCCCTTTTGATGTCATAATGTAAAATTCCATTATGATGTCATAATGCAAAATTCCATTATGATGTCATAATGCAAAATTCCATTATGATGTCATAATGCAAAATTCCATTATGATGTCATAATGCAAAATTCCATTATGATGTCATAATGTAAAATTCCATTATGAGGTCATAATGCAAAATTCCATTATGAGGTCATAATGCAAAATTCCATTATGATGTCATAATGCAAAATTCCATTATGATGTCATAATGCAAAATTTCATTATGATGTCATAATGCAAAATTCCATTATAATGTCATAATGTAGAACTCCATTATGATGTCATAATGAAAAATTCCATTATGATGTCATAATGCAAAATTCCATTATGATGTCATAATGCAAAATTCCATTATGATGTCATAATGTAACATTCCATTATGATGTCATAATGTAACATTCCATTATGATGTCATAATGTAACATTTCATTATGATGTCATAATGCAAAATTTCATTATGATGTCATAATGCAAAATTCCATTATGAGGTCATAATGCAAAATTCCATTATGATGTCATAATGTAACATTCCATTATGATGTCATAATGTAACATTCCATTATGATGTCATAATGTAACATTCCATTATGATGTCATAATGTAACATTCCATTATGATGTCATAATGTAACATTCCATTATGATGTCATAATGTAACATTCCATTATGATGTCATAATGTAACATTCCATTATGATGTCATAATGCAAAATTCCATTATGATGTCATAATGCAAAATTTCATTATGATGTCATAATGCAAAATTCCATTATGATGTCATAATGTAGAACTCCATTATGATGTCATAATGTAAAATTCCATTATGATGTCATAATGCAAAATTCCATTATGATGTCATAATGCAAAATTCCATTATGATGTCATAATGCAAATTTCCATTATGATGTCATAATGCAAAATTCCATTATGATGTCATAATGTAAAATTCCATTATGATGTCATAATGCAAAATTCCATTATGATGTCATAATGTAAAATTCCATTATGATGTCATAATGCAAAATTCCATTATGAGGTCATAATGCAAAATTCCATTATGATGTCATAATGCAAAATTCCATTATGATGTCATAATGTAAAATTCCCTTTTGATGTCATAATGTAAAATTCCATTATGATGTCATAATGCAAAATTCCATTATGATGTCATAATGCAAAATTCCATTATGATGTCATAATGCAAAATTCCATTATGATGTCATAATGTAAAATTCCATTATGAGGTCATAATGCAAAATTCCATTATGAGGTCATAATGCAAAATTCCATTATGATGTCATAATGCAAAATTCCATTATGATGTCATAATGCAAAATTTCATTATGATGTCATAATGCAAAATTCCATTATAATGTCATAATGTAGAACTCCATTATGATGTCATAATGAAAAATTCCATTATGATGTCATAATGCAAAATTCCATTATGATGTCATAATGCAAAATTCCATTATGATGTCATAATGTAAAATTCCATTATGATGTCATAATGCAAAATTCCATTATGATGTCATAATGTAAAATTCCATTATGATGTCATAATGCAAAATTCCATTATGATGTCATAATGCAAAATTCCATTATGAGGTCATAATGCAAAATTCCATTATGAGGTCATAATGCAAAATTCCATTATGATGTCATAATGCAAAATTCCATTATGAGGTCATAATGTAAAATTCCCTTTTGATGTCATAATGTAAAATTCCATTATGATGTCATAATGCAAAATTCCATTTTGAGGTCATAATGCAAAATTCCATTATGAGATCATAATGCAAAATTCCATTATGATGTCATAATGTAACATTCCATTATGATGTCATAATGTAACATTCCATTATGATGTCATAATGTAACATTTCATTATGATGTCATAATGCAAAATTTCATTATGATGTCATAATGCAAAATTCCATTATGAGGTCATAATGCAAAATTCCATTATGATGTCATAATGTAACATTCCATTATGATGTCATAATGTAACATTCCATTATGATGTCATAATGTAACATTCCATTATGATGTCATAATGTAACATTCCATTATGATGTCATAATGTAACATTCCATTATGATGTCATAATGTAACATTCCATTATGATGTCATAATGTAACATTCCATTATGATGTCATAATGCAAAATTCCATTATGATGTCATAATGCAAAATTTCATTATGATGTCATAATGCAAAATTCCATTATGATGTCATAATGTAGAACTCCATTATGTCATAATGTAAAATTCCATTATGATGTCATAATGCAAAATTCCATTATGATGTCATAATGCAAAATTCCATTATGATGTCATAATGCAAATTTCCATTATGATGTCATAATGCAAAATTCCATTATGATGTCATAATGTAAAATTCCATTATGATGTCATAATGCAAAATTCCATTATGATGTCATAATGTAAAATTCCATTATGATGTCATAATGCAAAATTCCATTATGAGGTCATAATGCAAAATTCCATTATGAGGTCATAATGCAAAATTCCATTATGATGTCATAATGTAAAATTCCCTTTTGATGTCATAATGTAAAATTCCATTATGATGTCATAATGCAAAATTCCATTATGATGTCATAATGCAAAATTCCATTATGATGTCATAATGCAAAATTCCATTATGATGTCATAATGTAAAATTCCATTATGAGGTCATAATGCAAAATTCCATTATGAGGTCATAATGCAAAATTCCATTATGATGTCATAATGCAAAATTCCATTATGATGTCATAATGCAAAATTTCATTATGATGTCATAATGCAAAATTCCATTATAATGTCATAATGTAGAACTCCATTATGATGTCATAATGAAAAATTCCATTATGATGTCATAATGCAAAATTCCATTATGATGTCATAATGCAAAATTCCATTATGATGTCATAATGTAAAATTCCATTATGATGTCATAATGCAAAATTCCATTATGATGTCATAATGTAAAATTCCATTATGATGTCATAATGCAAAATTCCATTATGATGTCATAATGCAAAATTCCATTATGAGGTCATAATGCAAAATTCCATTATGAGGTCATAATGCAAAATTCCATTATGATGTCATAATGCAAAATTCCATTATGAGGTCATAATGTAAAATTCCCTTTTGATGTCATAATGTAAAATTCCATTATGATGTCATAATGCAAAATTCCATTATGAGGTCATAATGCAAAATTCCATTATGATGTCATAATGTAACATTCCATTATGATGTCATAATGTAACATTCCATTATGATGTCATAATGTAACATTCCATTATGATGTCATAATGTAACATTCCATTATGATGTCATAATGTAACATTCCATTATGATGTCATAATGTAACATTCCATTATGATGTCATAATGCAAAATTCCATTATGATGTCATAATGCAAAATTCCATTATGATGTCATAATGCAAAATTCCATTATGATGTCATAATGCAGAACTCCATTATGATGTCATAATGTAAAATTCCATTATGATGTCATAATGCAAAATTCCATTATGATGTCATAATGCAAAATTCCATTATGATGTCATAATGCAAATTTCCATTATGATGTCATAATGCAAAATTCCATTATGATGTCATAATGTAAAATTCCATTATGATGTCATAATGCAAAATTCCATTATGATGTCATAATGTAAAATTCCATTATGATGTCATAATGCAAAATTCCATTATGAGGTCATAATGCAAAATTCCATTATGATGTCATAATGCAAAATTCCATTATGATGTCATAATGTAAAATTCCCTTTTGATGTCATAATGTAAAATTCCATTATGATGTCATAATGCAAAATTCCATTATGATGTCATAATGCAAAATTCCATTATGATGTCATAATGCAAAATTCCATTATGATGTCATAATGTAAAATTCCATTATGAGGTCATAATGCAAAATTCCATTATGAGGTCATAATGCAAAATTCCATTATGATGTCATAATGCAAAATTCCATTATGATGTCATAATGCAAAATTTCATTATGATGTCATAATGCAAAATTCCATTATAATGTCATAATGTAGAACTCCATTATGATGTCATAATGAAAAATTCCATTATGATGTCATAATGCAAAATTCCATTATGATGTCATAATGCAAAATTCCATTATGATGTCATAATGTAAAATTCCATTATGATGTCATAATGCAAAATTCCATTATGATGTCATAATGTAAAATTCCATTATGATGTCATAATGCAAAATTCCATTATGATGTCATAATGCAAAATTCCATTATGAGGTCATAATGCAAAATTCCATTATGAGGTCATAATGCAAAATTCCATTATGATGTCATAATGCAAAATTCCATTATGAGGTCATAATGTAAAATTCCCTTTTGATGTCATAATGTAAAATTCCATTATGATGTCATAATGCAAAATTCCATTTTGAGGTCATAATGCAAAATTCCATTATGAGATCATAATGCAAAATTCCATTATGATGTCATAATGTAACATTCCATTATGATGTCATAATGTAACATTCCATTATGATGTCATAATGTAACATTTCATTATGATGTCATAATGCAAAATTTCATTATGATGTCATAATGCAAAATTCCATTATGATGTCATAATGCAAAATTTCATTATGATGTCATAATGCAAAATTCCATTTTGATGTCATAATGTAGAACTCCATTATGATGTCATAATGAAAAATTCCATTATGATGTCATAATGCAAAATTCCATTATGATGTCATAATGCAAAATTCCATTATGATGTCATAATGTAAAATTCCATTATGATGTCATAATGTAAAATTCCATTATGATGTCATAATGTAAAATTCCATTATGATGTCATAATGCAAAATTCCATTATGATGTCATAATGCAAAATTCCATTATGATGTCATAATGTAAAATTCTATTATGATGTCATAATGCAAAATTCCATTATGATGTCATAATGCAATATTCCATTATGATGTCATAATGCAAAATTCCCTTTTGATGTCATAATGTAACATTCCATTATGATGTCATAATGTAAAATCCCATTATGAGGTCATAATGTAAAATCCCATTATGAGGTCATAATGCAAAATTCAATTATGATGTCATAATGCAAAATTCAATTATGATGTCATAATGCAAAATTCCATTATAATGTAATAATGCAAAATTCCATTATGATGTCAAAATGCAACATTCCATTATGATGTCAAAATGCAACATTCCATTATGATGTCATAATGTAACATTCCATTATGATGTCATAATGCAAAATTCCATTATGATGTCATAATGCAAAATTCCATTATGATGTCATAATGCAAAATTCCATTATGATGTCATAATGCAAAATTCCATTATGATGTCATAATGCAAAATTCCATTATGATGTCATAATGCAAAATTCCATTATGATGTCATAATGCAAAATTCCATTATGATGTCATAATGCAAAATTCCATTATGATGTCATAATGCAAAATTCCATTATGATGTCATAATGCAAAATTCCCTTTTGATGTCATAATGTAAAATTCCATTATGATGTCATAATGCAAAATTCCATTATGAGGTCATAATGCAAAATTCCATTATGAGGTCATAATGCAAAATTCCATTATGAGGTCATAATGTAACATTCCATTATGAGGTCATAATGTAACATTCCATTATGAGGTCATAATGTAACATTCCATTATGAGGTCATAATGTAACATTCCATTATGATGTCATAATGCAAAATTCCATTATGATGTCATAATGCAAAATTTCATTATGATGTCATAATGCAAAATTCCATTATAATGTCATAATGCAAAATTCCATTATGATGTCAAAATGCAACATTCCATTATGATGTCAAAATGCAACATTCCATTATGATGTCATAATGTAACATTCCATTATGATGTCATAATGCAAAATTCCATTATGATGTCATAATGCAAAATTCCATTATGATGTCATAATGCAAAATTCCATTATGATGTCATAATGCAAAATTCCATTATGATGTCATAATGCAAAATTCCATTATGATGTCATAATGCAAAATTCCATTATGATGTCATAATGCAAAATTCCATTATGATGTCATAATGCAAAATTCCATTATGATGTCATAATGCAAAATTCCATTATGATGTCATAATGCAAAATTCCCTTTTGATGTCATAATGTAAAATTCCATTATGATGTCATAATGCAAAATTCCATTATGAGGTCATAATGCAAAATTCCATTATGAGGTCATAATGCAAAATTCCATTATGAGGTCATAATGTAACATTCCATTATGAGGTCATAATGTAACATTCCATTATGAGGTCATAATGTAACATTCCATTATGAGGTCATAATGTAACATTCCATTATGATGTCATAATGCAAAATTCCATTATGATGTCATAATGCAAAATTTCATTATGATGTCATTATGCAAAATTCCATTATGATGTCATAATGTAGAACTCCATTATGATGTCATAATGTAAAATTCCATTATGATGTCATAATGCAAAATTCCATTATGATGTCATAATGCAAAATTCCATTATGATGTCATAATGTAAAATTCCATTATGATGTCATAATGTAAAATTCCATTATGATGTCATAATGTAAAATTCCATTATGATGTCATAATGCAAAAATTCCCTTTTGATGTCATAATGTAACATTCCATTATGATGTCATAATGCAAAATTCCATTATGATGTCATAATGTAACATTCCATTATGATGTCATAATGTAACATTCCATTATGATGTCATAATGTAACATTCCATTATGATGTCATAATGCAAAATTCCATTATGATGTTTAAATGCAAAATTCCATTATGATGTCATAATGTAACATTCCATTATGATGTCATAATGTAACATTCCATTATGATGTCATAATTAGAGATGAGCGAACACGTTCGGCCCCGCCCCTTTTTCGCCCGAACACCGAACTTTGCGAACACCTCGGTGTTCGGGCGAAAAAGTTCGGGGGCCGCCGTGGCAGCGCGGGGGGGTGCGGCGGGGAGCGGGGGGGAGAGGGAGAGAGAGAGGGCTCCCCCCTGTTCCCCGCTACTGCCGCCCGCGCCGCCGCGCATCTCCCCGCCCCCCGGCGGCACCCGGACACTTACGCGCGAACACTCCAGTGTTCGCTAAAGCCGGTGTCCGGGTGCGGATGTGTCCGTTACGGACACGTTCGCTCATCTCTAGTCATAATGCAAAATTCCATTATGATGTCATAATACAAAATTCCATTATGATGTCATAATGCAAAATTCCATTATGATGTCATGATGCAAAATTCCATTATGATGTCATAATGCAAAATTCCCTTTTGATGTCATAATGTAACATTCCATAATGATGTCATAATGTAAAATCCCATTATGAGGTCATAATGTAAAATCCCATTATGATACCATAATGCAAAATTCCATTATGATGTCATAATGCAAAATTCCATTATGATGTCATAATGCAAAATTCCATTATGATGTCATAATGCAAAATTCCATTATGATGTCATAATGCAAAATTCCATTATGATGTCATGATGCAAAATTCCATTATGATGTCATAATGCAAAATTCCATTATGATGTCATAATGCAGAACTCCATTATGATGTCATAATGTAAAATTCCATTATGATGTCATAATGCAGAACTCCATTATGAGGTCATAATGCAAAATTCCATTATGATGTGATAATGCAAAATTCCATTATGATGTCATAATGTAAAATTCCCTTTTGATGTCATAATGTAACATTCCATTATGATGTCATAATGCAAAATTCCATTATGAGGTCATAATGCAAAATTCCATTATGAGGTCATAATGCAAAATTCCATTATGAGGTCATAATGTAACATTCCATTATGATGTCATAATGTAACATTCCATTATGATGTCATAATGTAACATTCCATTATGATGTCATAATGTAACATTCCATTATGATGTCATAATGTAACATTCCATTATGATGTCATAATGCAAAATTCCATTATGATGTCATAATGCAAAATTTCATTACGATGTCATAATGCAAAATTCCATTATGATGTCATAATGTAGAACTCCATTATGATGTCATAATGTAAAATTCCATTATGATGTCATAATGCAAAATTCCATTATGATGTCATAATGCAAAATTCCATTATGATGTCATAATGTAAAATTCCATTATGATGACATAATGCAAAATTCTATTATGATGTCATAATGCAAAATTCCATTATGAGGTCATAATGCAAAATTCCATTATGAGGTCATAATGCAAAATTCCATTATGATGTCATAATGTAAAATTCCCTTTTGATGTCATAATGTAAAATTCCATTATGATGTCATAATGCAAAATTCCACTATGAGGTCATAATGCAAAATTCCATTATGAGGTCATAATGCAAAATTCCATTATGATGTCATAATGTAACATTCCATTATGATGTAATAATGTAACATTCCATTATGATGTCATAATGTAACATTCCATTATGATGTCATAATGTAACATTCCATTATGATGTCATAATGCAAAATTTCATTATGATGTCATAATGCAAAATTCCATTATGATGTCATAATGTAGAACTCCATTATGATGTCATAATGTAAAATTCCATTATGATGTCATAATGCAAAATTCCATTATGATGTCATAATGCAAAATTCCATTATGATGTCATAATGTAAAATTCCATTATGATGTCATAATGTAAAATTCCATTATGATGTCATAATGCAAAATTCCATTATGATGTCATAATGCAAAATTCCATTATGATGTCATAATGTAAAATTCTATTATGATGTCATAATGCAAAATTCCATTATGATGTCATAATGCAAAATTCCATTATGATGTCATAATGCAAAATTCCCTTTTGATGTCATAATGTAACATTCCATTATGATGTCATAATGTAAAATCCCATTATGAGGTCATAATGTAAAATCCCATTATGAGGTCATAATGTAAAATCCCATTATGAGGTCATAATGTAAAATCCCATTATGAGGTCATAATGTAAAATCCCATTATGATGCCATAATGCAAAATTCCATTATGATGTCATGATGCAAAATTCCATTATGATGTCATGATGCAGAACTCCATTATGATGTCATAATGTAACATTCCATTATGATGTCATAATGCAAAATTCCATTATGATGTCATAATACAAAATTCCATTATGATGTCATAATGCAAAATTCCATTATGATGTCATGATGCAAAATTCCATTATGATGTCATAATGCAAAATTCCCTTTTGATGTCATAATGTAACATTCCATAATGATGTCATAATGTAAAATCCCATTATGAGGTCATAATGTAAAATCCCATTATGATACCATAATGCAAAATTCCATTATGATGTCATAATGCAAAATTCCATTATGATGTCATAATGCGAAATTCCATTATGATGTCATAATGCAAAATTCCATTATGATGTCATAATGCAAAATTCCATTATGATGTCATGATGCAAAATTCCATTATGATGTCATAATGCAAAATTCCATTATGATGTCATAATGCAGAACTCCATTATGATGTCATAATGTAAAATTCCATTATGATGTCATAATGCAGAACTCCATTATGAGGTCATAATGCAAAATTCCATTATGATGTCATAATGCAAAATTCCATTATGATGTCATAATGTAAAATTCCCTTTTGATGTCATAATGTAACATTCCATTATGATGTCATAATGCAAAATTCCATTACGAGGTCATAATGCAAAATTCCATTATGAGGTCATAATGCAAAATTCCATTATGATGTCATAATGTAACATTCCATTATGATGTCATAATGTAACATTCCATTATGATGTCATAATGTAACATTCCATTATGATGTCATAATGCAAAATTCCATTATGATGTCATAATGCAAAATTTCATTATGATGTCATAATGCAAAATTCCATTATGATGTCATAATGTAGAACTCCATTATGATGTCATAATGTAAAATTCCATTATGATGTCATAATGCAAAATTCCATTATGATGTCATAATGCAAAATTCCATTATGATGTCATAATGTAAAATTCCATTATGATGTCATAATGCAAAATTCCATTATGATGTCATAATGCAAAATTCCGTTATGAGGTCATAATGCAAAATTCCATTATGAGGTCATAATGCAAAATTTTTATTATGATGTCATAATGTAAAATTCCCTTTTGATGTCATAATGTAAAATTCCATTATGATGTCATAATGCAAAATTCCATTATGAGGTCATAATGCAAAATTCCATTATGAGATCATAATGCAAAATTCCATTATGATGTCATAATGTAACATTCCATTATGATGTCATAATGTAACATTCCATTATGATGTCATAATGTAACATTCCATTATGATGTCATAATGTAACATTCCATTATGATGTCATAATGTAACATTCCATTATGATGTCATAATGCAAAATTCCATTATGATGTCATAATGCAAAATTTCATTATGATGTCATAATGCAAAATTCCATTATGATGTCATAATGTAGAACTCCATTATGATGTCATAATGTAAAATTCCATTATGATGTCATAATGCAAAATTCCATTATGATGTCATAATGCAAAATTCCATTATGATGTCATAATGTAAAATTCCATTATGATGTCATAATGTAAAATTCCATTATGATGTCATAATGTAAAATTCCATTATGATGTCATAATGCAAAATTCCATTATGATGTCATAATGCAAAATTCCATTATGATGTCATAATGTAAAATTCTATTATGATGTCATAATGCAAAATTCCATTATGATGTCACAATGCAAAATTCCATTATGATGTCATAATGCAAAATTCCCTTTTGATGTCATAATGTAACATTCCATTATGATGTCATAATGTAAAATCCCATTATGAGGTCATAATGTAAAATCCCATTATGAGGTCATAATGTAAAATCCCATTATGAGGTCATAATGTAAAATCCCATTATGATGCCATAATGCAAAATTCCATTATGATGCCATAATGCAAAATTCCATTATGATGTCATAATGCAAAATTCCATTATGATGTCATAATGCAAAATTCCATTATGATGTCAAAATGCAACATTCCATTATGATGTCAAAATGCAAAATTCCATTATGATGTCAAAATGCAAAATTCCATTATGATTTCATAATGTAACATTCCATTATGATGTCATAATGCAAAATTCCATTATGATGTCATAATGCAAAATTCCATTATGATGTCATAATGCAAAATTCCATTATGATGTCATAATGCAAAATTCCATTATGATGTCATAATGCAAAATTCCATTATGATGTCATAATGCAAAATTCCATTATGATGTCATAATGTAAAATTCCATTATGATGTCATAATGCAAAATTCCATTATGATGTCATAATGTAAAATTCCATTATGATGTCATAATGCAAAATTCCATTATGAGGTCATAATGCAAAATTTCATTATGAGGTCATAATGTAAAATTCCCTTTTGATGTCATAATGTAACATTCCATTATGATGTCATAATGCAAAATTCCATTATGATGTCATAATGCAAAATTCCATTATGAGGTCATAATGCAAAATTCCATTATGATGTCATAATGTAACATTCCATTATGATGTCATAATGTAACATTCCATTATGATGTCATAATGTAACATTCCATTATGATGTCATAATGTAACATTCCATTATGATGTCATAATGTAACATTCCATTATGATGTCATAATGTAACATTCCATTATGATGTCATAATGTAACATTCCATTATGATGTCATAATGCAAAATTCCATTATGATGTCATAATGCAAAATTTCATTATGATGTCATAATGCAAAATTCCATTATGATGTCATAATGTAGAACTCCATTATGATGTCATAATGTAAAATTCCATTATGATGTCATAATGCAAAATTCCATTATGATGTCATAATGCAAAATTCCATTATGATGTCATAATGCAAATTTCCATTATGATGTCATAATGCAAAATTCCATTATGATGTCATAATGTAAAATTCCATTATGATGTCATAATGCAAAATTCCATTATGATGTCATAATGTAAAATTCCATTATGATGTCATAATGCAAAATTCCATTATGAGGTCATAATGCAAAATTCCATTATGAGGTCATAATGCAAAATTCCATTATGATGTCATAATGTAAAATTCCCTTTTGATGTCATAATGTAAAATTCCATTATGATGTCATAATGCAAAATTCCATTATGATGTCATAATGCAAAATTCCATTATGATGTCATAATGCAAAATTCCATTATGATGTCATAATGTAAAATTCCATTATGAGGTCATAATGCAAAATTCCATTATGAGGTCATAATGCAAAATTCCATTATGATGTCATAATGCAAAATTCCATTATGATGTCATAATGCAAAATTTCATTATGATGTCATAATGCAAAATTCCATTATAATGTCATAATGTAGAACTCCATTATGATGTCATAATGAAAAATTCCATTATGATGTCATAATGCAAAATTCCATTATGATGTCATAATGCAAAATTCCATTATGATGTCATAATGTAAAATTCCATTATGATGTCATAATGCAAAATTCCATTATGATGTCATAATGTAAAATTCCATTATGATGTCATAATGCAAAATTCCATTATGATGTCATAATGCAAAATTCCATTATGAGGTCATAATGCAAAATTCCATTATGAGGTCATAATGCAAAATTCCATTATGAGGTCATAATGCAAAATTCCATTATGAGGTCATAATGTAAAATTCCCTTTTGATGTCATAATGTAAAATTCCATTATGATGTCATAATGCAAAATTCCATTTTGAGGTCATAATGCAAAATTCCATTATGAGATCATAATGCAAAATTCCATTATGATGTCATAATGTAACATTCCATTATGATGTCATAATGTAACATTCCATTATGATGTCATAATGTAACATTTCATTATGATGTCATAATGCAAAATTTCATTATGATGTCATAATGCAAAATTCCATTATGAGGTCATAATGCAAAATTCCATTATGATGTCATAATGTAACATTCCATTATGATGTCATAATGTAACATTCCATTATGATGTCATAATGTAACATTCCATTATGATGTCATAATGTAACATTCCATTATGATGTCATAATGTAACATTCCATTATGATGTCATAATGTAACATTCCATTATGATGTCATAATGTAACATTCCATTATGATGTCATAATGCAAAATTCCATTATGATGTCATAATGCAAAATTTCATTATGATGTCATAATGCAAAATTCCATTATGATGTCATAATGTAGAACTCCATTATGATGTCATAATGTAAAATTCCATTATGATGTCATAATGCAAAATTCCATTATGATGTCATAATGCAAAATTCCATTATGATGTCATAATGCAAATTTCCATTATGATGTCATAATGCAAAATTCCATTATGATGTCATAATGTAAAATTCCATTATGATGTCATAATGCAAAATTCCATTATGATGTCATAATGTAAAATTTCATTATGATGTCATAATGCAAAATTCCATTATGAGGTCATAATGCAAAATTCCATTATGATGTCATAATGCAAAATTCCATTATGATGTCATAATGTAAAATTCCCTTTTGATGTCATAATGTAAAATTCCATTATGATGTCATAATGCAAAATTCCATTATGATGTCATAATGCAAAATTCCATTATGATGTCATAATGCAAAATTCCATTATGATGTCATAATGTAAAATTCCATTATGAGGTCATAATGCAAAATTCCATTATGAGGTCATAATGCAAAATTCCATTATGATGTCATAATGCAAAATTCCATTATGATGTCATAATGCAAAATTTCATTATGATGTCATAATGCAAAATTCCATTATAATGTCATAATGTAGAACTCCATTATGATGTCATAATGAAAAATTCCATTATGATGTCATAATGCAAAATTCCATTATGATGTCATAATGCAAAATTCCATTATGATGTCATAATGTAAAATTCCATTATGATGTCATAATGCAAAATTCCATTATGATGTCATAATGTAAAATTCCATTATGATGTCATAATGCAAAATTCCATTATGATGTCATAATGCAAAATTCCATTATGAGGTCATAATGCAAAATTCCATTATGAGGTCATAATGCAAAATTCCATTATGATGTCATAATGCAAAATTCCATTATGAGGTCATAATGTAAAATTCCCTTTTGATGTCATAATGTAAAATTCCATTATGATGTCATAATGCAAAATTCCATTTTGAGGTCATAATGCAAAATTCCATTATGAGATCATAATGCAAAATTCCATTATGATGTCATAATGTAACATTCCATTATGATGTCATAATGTAACATTCCATTATGATGTCATAATGTAACATTTCATTATGATGTCATAATGCAAAATTTCATTATGATGTCATAATGCAAAATTCCATTATGATGTCATAATGCAAAATTTCATTATGATGTCATAATGCAAAATTCCATTTTGATGTCATAATGTAGAACTCCATTATGATGTCATAATGAAAAATTCCATTATGATGTCATAATGCAAAATTCCATTATGATGTCATAATGCAAAATTCCATTATGATGTCATAATGTAAAATTCCATTATGATGTCATAATGTAAAATTCCATTATGATGTCATAATGTAAAATTCCATTATGATGTCATAATGCAAAATTCCATTATGATGTCATAATGCAAAATTCCATTATGATGTCATAATGTAAAATTCTATTATGATGTCATAATGCAAAATTCCATTATGATGTCATAATGCAATATTCCATTATGATGTCATAATGCAAAATTCCCTTTTGATGTCATAATGTAACATTCCATTATGATGTCATAATGTAAAATCCCATTATGAGGTCATAATGTAAAATCCCATTATGAGGTCATAATGCAAAATTCAATTATGATGTCATAATGCAAAATTCAATTATGATGTCATAATGCAAAATTCCATTATAATGTCATAATGCAAAATTCCATTATGATGTCAAAATGCAACATTCCATTATGATGTCAAAATGCAACATTCCATTATGATGTCATAATGTAACATTCCATTATGATGTCATAATGCAAAATTCCATTATGATGTCATAATGCAAAATTCCATTATGATGTCATAATGCAAAATTCCATTATGATGTCATAATGCAAAATTCCATTATGATGTCATAATGCAAAATTCCATTATGATGTCATAATGCAAAATTCCATTATGATGTCATAATGCAAAATTCCATTATGATGTCATAATGCAAAATTCCATTATGATGTCATAATGCAAAATTCCATTATGATGTCATAATGCAAAATTCCCTTTTGATGTCATAATGTAAAATTCCATTATGATGTCATAATGCAAAATTCCATTATGAGGTCATAATGCAAAATTCCATTATGAGGTCATAATGCAAAATTCCATTATGAGGTCATAATGTAACATTCCATTATGAGGTCATAATGTAACATTCCATTATGAGGTCATAATGTAACATTCCATTATGAGGTCATAATGTAACATTCCATTATGAGGTCATAATGTAACATTCCATTATGATGTCATAATGCAAAATTCCATTATGATGTCATAATGCAAAATTTCATTATGATGTCATTATGCAAAATTCCATTATGATGTCATAATGTAGAACTCCATTATGATGTCATAATGTAAAATTCCATTATGATGTCATAATGCAAAATTCCATTATGATGTCATAATGCAAAATTCCATTATGATGTCATAATGTAAAATTCCATTATGATGTCATAATGTAAAATTCCATTATGATGTCATAATGTAAAATTCCATTATGATGTCATAATGCAAAAATTCCCTTTTGATGTCATAATGTAACATTCCATTATGATGTCATAATGCAAAATTCCATTATGATGTCATAATGTAACATTCCATTATGATGTCATAATGTAACATTCCATTATGATGTCATAATGTAACATTCCATTATGATGTCATAATGCAAAATTCCATTATGATGTTTAAATGCAAAATTCCATTATGATGTCATAATGTAACATTCCATTATGATGTCATAATGTAACATTCCATTATGATGTCATAATGCAAAATTCCATTATGATGTCATAATACAAAATTCCATTATGATGTCATAATGCAAAATTCCATTATGATGTCATGATGCAAAATTCCATTACGATGTCATAATGCAAAATTCCCTTTTGATGTCATAATGTAACATTCCATAATGATGTCATAATGTAAAATCCCATTATGAGGTCATAATGTAAAATCCCATTATGATACCATAATGCAAAATTCCATTATGATGTCATAATGCAAAATTCCATTATGATGTCATAATGCAAAATTCCATTATGATGTCATAATGCAAAATTCCATTATGATGTCATAATGCAAAATTCCATTATGATGTCATGATGCAAAATTCCATTATGATGTCATAATGCAAAATTCCATTATGATGTCATAATGCAGAACTCCATTATGATGTCATAATGTAAAATTCCATTATGATGTCATAATGCAGAACTCCATTATGAGGTCATAATGCAAAATTCCATTATGATGTGATAATGCAAAATTCCATTATGATGTCATAATGTAAAATTCCCTTTTGATGTCATAATGTAACATTCCATTATGATGTCATAATGCAAAATTCCATTATGAGGTCATAATGCAAAATTCCATTATGAGGTCATAATGCAAAATTCCATTATGAGGTCATAATGTAACATTCCATTATGATGTCATAATGTAACATTCCATTATGATGTCATAATGTAACATTCCATTATGATGTCATAATGTAACATTCCATTATGATGTCATAATGCAAAATTCCATTATGATGTCATAATGCAAAATTTCATTACGATGTCATAATGCAAAATTCCATTATGATGTCATAATGTAGAACTCCATTATGATGTCATAATGTAAAATTCCATTATGATGTCATAATGCAAAATTCCATTATGATGTCATAATGCAAAATTCCATTATGATGTCATAATGTAAAATTCCATTATGATGACATAATGCAAAATTCTATTATGATGTCATAATGCAAAATTCCATTATGAGGTCATAATGCAAAATTCCATTATGAGGTCATAATGCAAAATTCCATTATGATGTCATAATGTAAAATTCCCTTTTGATGTCATAATGTAAAATTCCATTATGATGTCATAATGCAAAATTCCACTATGAGGTCATAATGCAAAATTCCATTATGAGGTCATAATGCAAAATTCCATTATGATGTCATAATGTAACATTCCATTATGATGTAATAATGTAACATTCCATTATGATGTCATAATGTAACATTCCATTATGATGTCATAATGTAACATTCCATTATGATGTCATAATGCAAAATTCCATTATGATGTCATAATGCAAAATTTCATTATGATGTCATAATGCAAAATTCCATTATGATGTCATAATGTAGAACTCCATTATGATGTCATAATGTAAAATTCCATTATGATGTCATAATGCAAAATTCCATTATGATGTCATAATGCAAAATTCCATTATGATGTCATAATGTAAAATTCCATTATGATGTCATAATGTAAAATTCCATTATGATGTCATAATGCAAAATTCCATTATGATGTCATAATGCAAAATTCCATTATGATGTCATAATGTAAAATTCTATTATGATGTCATAATGCAAAATTCCATTA